>NC_043000.1:106270944-106318444 GCF_006345805.1 Octopus sinensis | reverse complement strand
TGCTATGTATTGAGTACCTTATTTACTGTGGTTAACCCCAACTCAACCCGGGACCTACATATATATATATATATATATATCAGAGAGAGAGAGAGAGATGCACATATATGTATATGATAAGGCTTCTTTCAGTTTCCCATCTTCCAAATCCACTGACAATGCTTTGGCTGGAGCTATAGTAGAAGACACTTGCCTAAGGTACAATGCAGTGGGACTGAGACCAATTCAATGTGGTTGGGAAATGAGCTTCTTAACTATATAGCTATACCTTCCCACATCAAGAATGAGTCAAATAATAAAAGGAATTACAAAAAAGAAAATGAAAAAGAAACAAACATAATAAAAGCATAACTTAACTGCTTTCAGCCAGAAAATTCCAGTCACCGGAGTCTAGGCTACTTTTCATACTTGATTCAATTCTCAAGTCTGCCACTGAATGAATTTGAAAAGAAACAAAGCATTATTACAATCAGATTAGATATTTTGAAATGGTTGTTTAGTGTATTTTTATGCTGGATGTTAGAAGGAAGAACGAGCAAGTAAAAACAAACAAACAAACAATTCGGCATCTATTATTTAATTGGGAGAAAAGAATGCAGCAAACTAGAAGAGATATTAAAGTATTCATCATTGTTTTAATGCCTACTTTTCCATGCTTGTATGGATCAGACAGGGTGTATTGTGACAGACGTTCTATGGCTAGAAGCCCTTACTGTTGCCAACCCTGACATGTTTCTGAGTAAAGTAATATTTCCTTGACCAGACATGTTTGTACAGAATATTAGAAATGAATGGTCCCTGTCTGTATGACGGTGGTACTTATAACTATTATGCAATGTCAAGAAAGAGGACACCCGCTCCAAATATATATATATATATATATATATATATATACATGCATACATATAATATACATATATATATAATAATAATTTGAGGGAATATTATTCCAAACTTACAGGGAAAAATTCAATTTAGAAATACTAAATCAAATTTCACAAAATATAATATATATATAAATTAGAAAAAACCCACCTTTTATCAATTCAAAATGAAAAATTAAATTACACCATCTAGAAAATTACATATAGTAGAAATATTAAATATAAGATAAAAATATACAGATGATTAAGTAATGTGCAAAATAATAAATAAAACGTATATATTTGGTTTATTTATTATTTTGCACATTACTTAATCCTCGGTATATTTTTTATCTTATATTTAATATATCTATTATATGTAATTTTCTAGATGGTGTAATTTAATTTTTCATTTTGAATTGATAAAAGGTGGTTGTTTCTAATTTATATATATATATATACACACATACATACACACATACAGACACACATACATACACACACACATACATACAAACAGACATGCACAACATGCTTCTTTCAGTTTCCATCTACTAAATCTACTCACATGGCTTTGGTCAATCCAGGATTATAGTAGAAGACAGTTACTCAAGGTACCATACAATGGTACCTTGAACCCCAAACCACGTGGTTGGGAAGCAAACTTAACAGCTATGTCTGCACCAAGAGTACAGGGATGAATACCTTGTGGTATTTGTTCTGGTTTTGTGCTTTCTTGAGTTCAAATTCTGATGGGGTTAATTTTGCTCTTCTTCCTTTTAAGGTCAATAAAGTACCAGCCCAGGGCAGTGGAATGGTGGAACTGTTAGAAAACCAGGTTCAATTCTTTGCAGTATTTGTTCTGGTCTCTTGTATTCTGAGTTCAGATTCCACTTCCTTTTACAAACCTCCTTATTAAGAGAAACAAACCTTTTGGGGACTGGCTAAAGGTGATAAAGGTCCACTGTCAAACAGACAGTGCAAAATGAAATTTTGTCAGTCAGCTGGATGGTCTTTCTATGCTGTCCAGAACGAACATAGCGAAATAACTGATATAATCAATTAACTCAATTATCACATGACTCGCATATAAGACCACTCCCATCATCATCATCATTTAACATCTGTCTTCTATAATGGCATATGTTGGACAATTCAATAGGATCTTGTGAGTTGGAGAACTGTGTCCAGATCCAACGTCTGCTTTGGCACAGTTTCTATGGTTGGATACCCTTTCTAATGCCAAATACTTTACAGAGTGCAATAGGTGCATTTTTTCAGGCACCTGCACTAGTGAGGTTGCCAAATAACTCACAAGGCAAAAAAAGTTACCTTGACTGAGTTGGAGTGCAGTAGAGAGGGAGGTGACTTTATGCCAGATATTGAGAGGTCAAAGTATGATAGGGAGATAGGAATAAGAACGTGTTTACCAGAACTCCAATGTGGGTCACACTGAGTTTTCTAGAGGGTTATCAAATGATCAAAACTGAAATATTTTCCAGCTCTAAAGAGGAGGTAAAATCTTTAGGATGCAGTTTTGGCATCATTATAGAAGAGAGGGTACCAGAAGAGGTGATCTAATGAGTCAGAAATATATAACTATTTATAACTAGTTGGGATGGACTATTTGAGAGTTTAGTGTAACAATCGTGGAAATAATCTTCACATGGTTAGATTCTCTGTCTAACAGTAGTCCAGAACACTGTTGATTTGGTTAGTGAAGCATTAGTAATTGTTAAGAGACAAATACCCTTCTGGATAGAATGCTAGTCTACTGTAGATGAGTGACTTTATTTGCAAGAGGAATTGAAGATGAAGTTAATAATCCACAAAATTATAATCTCACAACATTATGAACAGTCTTCTATGCATTAGATCTATTTTTACACCTAGAGTGGCAGATTGGCAAAATTAGTAGTGTTGGAAAAAATGCCTTGCAATATTTGTTCTAGTTATTTAAATTCTGGGTTCAATTTATTCTTCTGTCATCAATAAAATAAAGTACCAGTCAAGTACTAGATTGATTTACTTGATTAATCCCCACCCCACCAAGTTTGTAGACTCGTGCTTATGTTAGAAACAATTATTATTCCCAAAGCTTAATCAAGATATACACATAGTGTTACTGATCCCTTTATAAGGCCAAATCTGGCATAATTGGTAATAATTAACTATACTTACCATTACAACATAATATAACAATTTCATTGATCTCCATTAGTGATGGAAAACTGAGTACAAACTCTTGTGGGAAAAGACCTGTCATTGTCCAAAATGTTTCAGTCTTACTGGAAAAAAAAAAAAAAAAAGAAAATCATTATTATTATTATGATTAAGGTGGCAAGTTGACAGAACTGTTAGAATGCTAGACAAAATGCTTAGGGACATTTTATCTGGCTTCACAGTTTGAGTTTAAATTCCACTGTGGTTGACCTTGCCTTCATTCTTTTGAGGTTGATAAAATAAATATAAGTTGAGCACTGGGGTAATCAACTTACCCACTTCCCCCAAAATTGCTGGCCTTGTGTCAAAACTTGAAACCATTATTATCATTATTATTATTATTATTATTATTATGTTGTGAAGGTGGTGAGCTGGCAGAATGCTTAGTGGCATTTTGTTAGTCTTTATGTTCTGAGCTGAAACTCTGCTGAGGTCAACTTTGCCTTTCATCCTTTCAGGATCGATAAATTAAGTACCAGTGGTGTACTGCGGTTGATGTAATCAACTAGTTCCCTCCCCACAAATTTCAGGCCTTGTGCCTTTAGTAGAAAGGATTATTATTTAGATGGCAAACTGGCAGAATCATTATCATGCTGGGCAAAATACTTAGCAGCATTTTGTCAGTCTTTACATTCCGAGTTCAAATTCTGCTGAGGTTGACTTTGTTTTTAATCCTTTCAGGATTGATAAAATAAGTACCAGAAGAGCACTGAGGTCAGTGTAATCGATCAGCCGCCTTTCCCAAAATTGCTGGCCTTGTGTAAAAATTATAATTATTATGTGATGAAAACTCATAGCTTATTCTGCTGGGTGTGATGGAAAGTGTCAGCTGTCCATAGTCAGCAGACTAAAGTAATACTTGTTTACTGGTCATGCTTCAAGAACTCTGTGTAGAATTCTTGTAGTTCCAAGTAATGCTGATTTATGAAGGTGTTCTACCTTTACACTTGCACCAATCTTTTTTAGCCATGCTGGTAGTGGAGTGCTGATATTTCCATGTGCACCAATTACTATTGGTATCATGTCTACTCTCCTCATTGACCACAACCTTCATATTTCCCACTTCAAATCATCATTTCTCTCTCCATCTGCGCCTTTTAAAGCCTAGCCAGGCTCGTGGGCCCAGTTTCTTGGTTTCTATGGCATATGTGTTCCCCAGCTGGACGGGATGCCAGCTTTACTCATTTTTGCCAGCTGAGTGGATTGGAGCAACATGAAATGAAGTGTTTTGCTCAAGAACACAATGCATAGCCCAGTCCAGGAATTGAAACCACAATCTTACAATCATGATGCTGACACCCTAACTACTAAGCCATGCACCTCCACTCAAATCATTATAGTTGTTTATTTTTTCTTCTTTCACATTGATCCTGTTGTCACTGGGGCATGCTATGTCGATTATCATGAACGTTCTTTTTTTTCATTCACCACAACAGACATCTGGTCAGGTGATCGCACTGGATCATTGTATCCCACAGGATTTTATAATTCTCATTCTCCGTGACTCCTTCTGGGGTTTGATCATACCATGCCTTTGCTCTTTGTAGGCCAAGATTTCCACAGAGCTCCCAATGGATCGTTCTTGCCACATTGTCATGGCGTCTTTTATATTCACGTTGTGCCAATTTCAGTCACTTGCTGATGATGTGCCATACCATTTCACCCCTCTCACTACGCATTCTGCATTTGTCACTGTCAGTAGCGTTGAATATTGTTGAATATTCTGCACTTCACATAGTTGGTCCTTAATGCTTATTCTTGAGCTGTGCATATGAGTGCTTCTGTCTCTATCTTCGGGTCACTACTCCTCATCCATAACCACCAGTCCTCGGTATCCGTCTTCGTGTTCAGATCTCTTGCAAACAGACCGTACATTTTTTTCCTTCCTTGCTTTTTCTGTGTTCATCTCTTGTTTAAATTTTTCTTTCATTACACAATTTTCAGTTTTGATGACGTTAGCCTTCTTTGTATGCTTCAACAATGGCTCCACGGCATTTTTCATATACCACTCTAAGCTGTTTCCTCTTTTTTTATATACCTCCTGAATGAAACTTTAACATATAAATGAACATTAGTATTGAATGCAAGACATTTAATCCAACACTAATATTTCCCCTCACCCTCACCAACTTCAGTGTTAATAATGGTTTCAAATTTTGGTGTAAGGCCAGCAATTTCGGGGAGTTGGGATAAGTTAAATACATCAATCCCAGTGGTACTTATTTTATTGATACCAAAAGGATGAAAGCAAAGTCGACTTTGGTGGAATTTGAACTCAGAATACAAAAATGGATGAAATGCCACTAAACATTTTGCCCAGTGCAAAAACAATTCTGTCATCCTTACTCCCAATGTCAATAATGAAAATGATTACTCAAGTACAAAGATTGTAGTTAAAGTGGTGTTGTTAGTTTGAGTCAATTTCAAACTCCAGTCACGAAAAATCCAAATTCGAACCCAGCAGGATTTGAAACTGAATTTAGTTCATCACTTTATCTTAATTAAATCCATAATAATTCTTTCTAATTTTGGCATTAGACAAGAAATTTTAGGGGAAGGGACAAGTTGATTACAATGATCCCAGTCCTCAACTGGTCTTTATTTCATCAACTCCAAAAGGATGAAAAGCAAAGTCAACTTTAGAATGTAAAGAGCTGGAAGAAACGCCATTAAGCATTTAGTCTGCTAGCCTTAATTAGATCAGTAGCAACAACAACAATAATAATGTTATATTTGCAAGGTCTGTTCACTGGACTCGCAATCATAAGGCCATGCATTTGATTCCCTGAGTGGCCTATGTATTGTGCCTGGAGCAGGATAATTCTACTTCATTCAGCTGAAAATGAGATCTAGTACTAACAATAGCAGGTAGGGTTAACTTTGCAGAAAACTAGCATCCTGTCTACAGGGAACCTCCAGAGTTTGGAGTAGCATCCACCCAATGCCTTGTTTTTGAGACAGAAAAGCTGCTATCATAATAGCCCAAGTTACTCATGGCTTGACTGATGTGCACCTATACACACAATTTCAGCAGCATACAGGAACTTAATTGATTTCCATCAATGAGGGGAAACTAATAAGTAATATCTCCTATGAGTGGAAAAACCTATTATGATTCAATATGTCTCTGTCTTTCTGGGAGAAATAGAACTCAGAACATAAAGTGATGGAGATATTTTAAATATTGTTGTCTAATAATAATTATGTCACATTTCTTTTGGCAAAGGGAATATTTTTAATCAATGGAGCATCGTCTTTCCAAAACGGAGTGGACTTGGACAGGCTTTACCACACAGTATATTCCCATACATCTCAGTTTTATTCATTACATTTATAAAATCCACTTTCTCTCGAGATCTCGCCACATTTGCCATATCTTTCACTTTTGCTGGTCCCTTCTACTAATAGCAAATGCACTTCTACCGTCATTTACATTAAATGCCCCCAGAAACGACGCAATTCTCTCCCCTGCATCATATATACCGATAGTATACCGATGCAGTCGTCTCCCTTGTGCATTTTAACATTGTTCAACTGCACACACACTCACATGTTCACTCTCTCTTTCTAGTACTTTTGTTTCCCGAAGATCACAGTAGCATCAAATTTTCCAAAATAGAATAAAATTGAACGAAGATAGATGTGTCCTAAAAAAAAAAAAACTATGCGAGAAGATATAAGTTTTTGATAGAGATCTATTTTTGCGACTTTTAATTGTTTTACGTTGTCACTTATCCAATTATTTTAGCAAACAAGTTTATTTTTAATTAAAAACATTTGTTTAAGAATTATGTCACTCACCACACTTTTTAACATATTGGGAATATACTGGACTCACAATCTACATAGAGAGGGTTATTTTATCTTTCGGAAAATGAATAATCATCTCTAATTGAGGTATAGGGCCAGCAATTTTACGGTGAGTTCATTAATCGATTCCATTGAATTCAACAGCAATAAAGACAAAGTGGTCTTCACCCGGGAACAAAAATAAACCAGGCTGGTGGGTGTAGAAAATGACCCGGAAGTACTTTCGGAAAATTCAAAAGATCCGATTTTTCCGTCATAACTTCCGGTAAAATGGATATATATTGATTTTTTTTTTACGGAATCCCACGTTTTTGTTTATGGAGGATCCGATTCTAAAAAAAAATTTTTTTTCAAAAATTGCATTTTCAAAATTTCAATTTCATTTTTCACTTTTTCCGGGAAATCTTTTTTCTTTTGCGAAATACGTAGAAAAACACGGAGATTACGAGTCTGAAAAAATTTAAATTTAAATTTGTGTTTATTTTTTCCATATTCTTAATCTCCATATTTTCTCACGTAGATTGATGGAAAAAAAATTCGAAAATAGTCTTTAAAAAAGTTACCCCCCCCCCAAAAAAAAACCCCACTTTAATTTCACATGAATTATTTTGTCATATTACTACGGGAAATTACTCTCAAAGAAATCTTTGCAGAAAGGTGAGTACATTTATTATATTATGTTTTCGCAGCTTTGTGAGATTTGGCTGTTATTTCTAACATTTGAATAGCCTGCATGAAGGCCTGAGGGTATGTATTCTTTTTGTTTTGTTGAAAAATCGAAATTTTACAAACAAATTTTCTTCAGAATCGTAATTTTTCAACGTATTTTACAAAAAACAAAAAATCTCCGGAAAAAATGAAAAATGAAAAGGAGAGGGGGATTGAAATTTTGAAAATGCGATTTTTGAAAATATTTTTTTCAGAATCGGATCTTCCATAAACAAAAACGTGGGATTCCATAAAGAAAAATCAATATATATCCATTTTCCCGGAAGTTATGACGGAAAAATCGGATCTTGTGAATTTTCCGAAAGTTCCCTCCTCAGCGCGCATTTTTTTCTTATTCGTTTTCTACATACTTGTTAACACCCACCAGGCTGGTTTATTATTTTTTTGTTCCCGGGTGAAGACCTTTATATTGACCGACAAAGTTAATATCGGCGGGGCTTGAACGCAGAATGTAAAGAACATGTTCCCCGACATTAACGATTCTGCCATTCACCGCTCACACACGGAAAATTAATAACGGTTTTTGAATTTTAGGTACAAAAGCAATTTTGAAGGGAGTGGGTTAGTCGATACCATTGACCCCAGTATTTGATTGCTATTTAATTTTTTCGGTTCCTGAAAGATGAGAGGCTACGATGACCCTGCCGGTTTTGGCATTCCTTTCTACAAGAGTGGCCTCCCTTGCAAGCAACCATTTTTTTTTTTTTTAATACCCAACTTCAAACTTTTAATATTCACTGGCCATTTTTTAATTCCAAGTAGTAACAAATCAATGACGAAAATTATATACAATCATTTGATCTGCAAAAAATGGCAGCCAATTCTCCCTCAAATCATAACCTACCATTTTCAAAAAAGGAAACAAACGTTTAATAAATCCCAGAATAAAAGATGAGAATGGTCACAGCAGAGACACTTATAATCATAGGTTTATTCCATTGACTCAGGGTTACCCAATAAGCCAATGAAGGAAGCTCTATCTGATCTTTTCGTCTGTTGGAGTTAACAGCCAAATTTTCTCAAATCACACTCTGCTACTACTATCTTAAAAAGGAAGGACACATTGGACAGTGTGGTCATGAATTTGTTGTTTAATTCTAGATCAGCCCCAATTGAGCAAACTTATGAACAAAAGCATTCCAGCCGTGTCCATCCAGTTTTATTTAACTAGAACAATATTACCCAATGTGTCCTTCCTTTTTAAGATCATAGGGTATGATTTGAAAGAGAGTACACTGTCATTTCTAGCATATCAAGTGACACAGGAGTTATTTTATGGCTTGACATGTATTAGTTATTATTGAAATCCAAGTCACCTTAGATTCAGTACACTATGATCAAAGGTGTTCCAGTCGTGCCCATCCTAAATTATTTTCCTTTTCAAGAATACAGCTAGGACTACATTACTCAATGAGTCTCTTTTTCCTGGGGGTAAGATGTGGTTTGTGAGAGATATGGCTGCTTCTTCTAGCAGGTCAAGTGATTCAATACAGGCTTAGAGGAGTGTAGTAGTGGGATGATCGTATGGATAAAGTACTGAACTATTTGCTCATAAGTTATGACTTCAAATCAATTGCAATCACTTCATTGTGTTTCTAGGAGAACAATTTATTCTACAATGCCTTAGTTTATCTAAGTTACTTCAGCTTAGTTCCAAGTCTGCAGACTATGATCAAAGGAATACCTGCCATAGTAATCTCACCTTTTTTGATGTGCAGGGGACCCCAAACTACATAATCTAATAGTCATTTCCTATGATGGTAGATATTATGTGAAGGAGATTTGACTGCTATTTTTAGCAGATTGAGTGACCACAGAGATCTCTCCTGTCAATTGTGAAAGGCTGGATTCCTACCCACTATGAGATATTTCATCCATTTAATACCATGAAATCAGAGCTATGCACTGGCTCTTAAAAGCTCTTTGTAAGTAATGTAGTACACTTTTAATGTAATCTTCTTTATAGAAATACAATGGTGCTAGTATATTATTTATATTATTTTACTGATTCTCAGTGTATAAGTTATATTTGTTTTATTGTCCTTGGTGGAATGGATAATAATTGAACTGCAGCAGAATTTGAAATCTATCCTTTACAAAGTATCCAGTCAGCTCTCGCATGTTTCATATTTTTCTTCATGTCATTCTTTCTATTATAGATCTGCTTTTCTTGGGATGAGATTTCAACAGCCACTTTTCTAAACATTTTCCAAGTCACTACTTTCACACATTTTCTTGTATCTTTTTGTTTCTTCCACAGAAGAGTAGCTTATTGTTATTGATGACTTTGATCTGTTCATTAATGCATATTTGTACATAACAAATAGCAAAAGTTCAGCCTCTGACCCCTATGGTATACCACTCACCATCTTTTGTCATGTGGATGGTTTCTCATCAATAGCCCAAGTAACAAATTTTTGCTTTCAAAATCAAAACTGGAAATTAAAAAAATTAGGAGACAGTTATATAATTGAGTGGATACAATATTACACTACCAACTCCATAATTTATGGGTTCAAAACCAAGTGCACATGCCCCATTTTATTATAAATGCTACTGATAACCTTGAAGGAATAAATTCTGGAAGAAGTAGTCACAATAGAAAAGTACTCTGTTTAGTGCTTTCATGCTGAATAAACTGGAATTGAGTAGCAGTCTTGTGGCTTTTGAAAGGAGAGAATTAGAAGAGGGTTAATGAGATGTTGTGACAATCAGTTTTAATTATGCCAGTGGACGATAGATTTCTTCAACTGACTTGAAACTGTATTTTGTTAGTGCTTATTCCCTCAGCAGAAGAAAAGGCAAAGTTGATGTTGAAGAACTACGAACTGATTCCACAATGATTTTGAGAGTAGGCACACGGTCATATATTTTCAAAATATAACAAAGAATATTGTTTGCCATTCTACCGATTTTGACATTCCTTGCCCTTCAATGGGGTTCGAAATAAAGAACAAATACAAGTGGATTTAGTATAGCAGAGAAACATCCTCAGAACAAAAGAGCAATGAACTTGATATTTTACATCAACTCCTTCGCCCAAAATACAGGTTGTTTAACCACAGGTTAACTCTAATCAAGCAGACCAACGACTAAAGACATTCCAGCCACAATCGTGTAGATCGACATTATTTAATGGGATATCTCCGAGTTCAAAAACTTCAAAACATAATTTTCAAAATAGAAATTAAGTTGGTTGATTTCCTTGTACAAAATATGCCTTATTAAAGAAGATACAAGAAAACAAAGTCCTAGGTGGAATGAAGTCACTACAGTGTAATTAAGAAAAAAGAAAACAAACGGAATGGTCTTGGTTAGAACGCTTCTATAAAAAAGACAGGTATTAAGAAAAGAAAAGAAGTCAGCGAACAAGCTAAAACGTCCGTTTGAAGTTGAAAACTTAAAAAGAAGAATTACGAAATTTCATTAACTTGATCGTTTCCCAGTAACTTGTAAAATAGTGCATATTTTTGCATGCGCAAATGAATCAACCAACTTATTTTCTATTTTGAAAAGTTTCTGTTTCGGAACTTAAACTCTGGGATGTCCATTTAATGTGATCTTCAATTTTTTTTTTTTAATGTTAGGATGAGATTTAAGGCATTTTAGTTTTTATTTCTAGTAAGACAAGCGACCACAGAATTAGTAAATACAGTAAATTATTGTTTCTGAAACCATGGCAACAAATAAACAAAAATGCAGACAGGTGTTAGATAAATGTGAGTTCGAATAGAATCCCTTACCCATCGATTATATTTTCTGGCGGATATTCTTCATCACTGGAAGTGGCCAGACCAATTTTAGTGCCATTTTCTGAAAGTGCTAAATCTAACATTCTCTTGTATTAATTGTAGTTTTGTTGTCCAAGTAACTCGAAACAACTGCCAAGTTACAGGATTATAGTTAACTAAAAAAGAGAATAAAATGTTTACCGTCAAAACGAAAAACGATGTCCACGTTTTGTCAACGAGCCAAAGTGAAATAAAATAAAATAATTTACTTTTCAAAAATCATTTTATTTTATAAAACAATTCAATGTAATAATAAAATTTTTAAAGCCATTAATTTATTGTTACGAGATAGAAAAAAAATATTATTTACATTTTAGTTGAAACCAAAATAAAATATATAAAACCTAAGCGGTTTGATCGTTCCTTTACAAATTTCCGATTTTAACTCTGCTTAAAACCGCGGGAATCTGCAATACAGAGCAGGTGAGTTGAATAATTCTATTAACGTCAGTCGAGTTAATAATAGTTATAATAATTAATTCATACAATGGACTAAGTTTTATTCTGAGAAAGAAGATAAATCTCATGTTTCGAGCATGAATTCTTCGTTGGCGAGCGCTTTCTTTTATTTTCTTCTTTCTGACCATTGTCGCCTCCCTCCAAACTTACATGTTACCCTTTCCTCCTTTTTTTTTTTAAACCTCATCTCATTTATCCAAGTTTATTATTTTATTACTATTCCAGTTGACATTTCATTTCCCGCCGACGAAGTTTTCTATCTGAAACATTAGACTTCTTCACTTGTTTTTCACTATTTGAATTATTTGTATTACTCTTTACTAAAGCCCAACAGCACTAAATTTGCTAGGTATCTACTGTTTAATGTTAAAATATTTAATATATTAATCGTTTAGTAACTTCAGTTGCGCTTAATCTCATTATTTACAGCTTGCATAATAGTAAATTTCTTCTAATTTTTTGTCCGAAATCTTTTCTAATAAGTAGATGTTCTTTATATGAACGAACCATCACCATTACGGAACCTGTACGTGATTGATGGACTTGTCAGAAATAGCAGCGAAATTTGCTTCAAACCTCGACGGTCTTTTCAAAGGACGCATTGGATAATGTCTTGGGTATACTATTCCAAAGAGGAAAAAACGCAACGGCCATGACCGTTCTTAGACGTTTGTTCAACCAGTAATGACCCCGGGTTAAACAACAATATCTACCTTTTATTAAAAATACAGTTGTGAAATTTAGCAATTCTAACATCTTTGAGTGTTTATACTCGTCACTCTGTACTTGTGTATGTTTGAAAAACAATTCCACGGTCGGCATTAAAAAAACAAACAAACTATTATCTCTAGTATTCACATGTCATGCGAACTAATTGAGGGAACCACTACATCGGCGTTCGACCTGCTAGAAATAATATCCAAACTTTCATGTTATAGCTTTTAACTTTCTCAAAGAAAGAAGGATTCATTGAACTCGATAATACTATGTGGTGGTCCCGGCTGGAATGCCGTTCATCATAGATCTGGTTTTTTTTTCACGGTTGACTTGATGCCACACAACTATGACAAATGAGGTATGAAGTGGCAAAAATAAATGTTTTGGAAAAGTTGTCAAAATACATTGGAAAATCTAGTAGATCGTTCAGTTCACGCACACATTGACTTGATTGCGTGTATGTGGGAGATTTTTAATAAAAGCTTACGTGGTTTAGGTTTGCTTGTTATCTAATTAGAAAAAAAGAGTGGTTGTTTAGGAAGTGCTCTCTCATACACTACCTGGTCATTAACTCCTGCAGCATAATTGTTATCTTCAACCAACTTAGTAGCAAACCATGGTCTAGAAGACAATTAACATAACTAGTAACAGGTCATTTTATGATTCAACTACACATACGATTGTATCAACCTTTTAATGCAACTCGTAAATTTTGCAGTGTTGCGAATTTATGCTCGTAGTCTTTTGGAGATAAATTTGACAATTTTAATACATTTTGTTTCTGTTTCTTACAATCTAGATACGAATTTAATAATCTCATTCTTTTTTGTCATTTTCCCCCTAGTCATGCAACACGTGGAAATGTATGTAAGCATTTTGTTACGAATTTTAAGCGTGTTCAGCTTCTCAATAAGCAGGATTGTCAGTTCAGTCGATAAACTTGCTGTAATGTTTTTAGCACACCGGTTCCACATTGTCAAGTTGTAATTGGCATGGACAAATTTGTTTCTGTAAGTGAAGTGCAATTAAGGGGGAAAGTTTTCCATATTTGCAATTTATGTGCACTTTATTTGAAGAAATAAATCATCTGTGCAACAAGAACAGTCTTCTGCTTAATTAGTGAATTTGTAGGCATGCCATGTGACCTAGTTTGACCTGGACAGTCTCTGGCATATCCCAGTGTTCCATTTGTTGTCTCATAAGCAAAATGTTACAGAATATTCAGGTTACTGAAATTTAAATTCTAAGAAGAAAAGATTAAGAAATATTAATGTCTTTACTTGTGGGTATATGATGTACTTACATTGTTATAATACTCTCATATTACAAGTAGGTATTGCAGTTTAAAAACATTTTGTTTGTGACTGGGTTCTTTAATAGAAAATAAAGTTAATGGTTTTCCTATTTTATTTCTTATAAATAATGACTAGCATGCTCAAACTCTCTGTTTGAAATTTTAAATCCTATTACAGGAAAGAGACGGATGCACATAAGAAAAATTCTTCATGCAAACACTTATATGAGAACTATAATTTAAAGACTATCTCAGTTTGATCCCTAAAATTTGAAGGTTGTATAAGAAATTGTGCTAATTCTACTTAAGTACAATCATCATATGTCTGTTTGCCATACTTGTATGGCATGGATGGTTTGACCAGAGCTGCACCAGGCTCCAGTTGGATTTGGCATGGTTTCTACAGCTGGATGTCCTTCCTAATGCCAACCATTTTACTGAATGTGTTGAGTGCTTTTTACATGTCACTGGACTCTGGCAGACCAGTCCTATTTACCAGGGGGAGTGGCCTTAACACTTCTGCTGTGGAGTATGGTTCTTGTTGAGTACAGCAAGTCACCAAAAATCTAGGAGGTATATTACAAAAGAGCTACTGAGATATTGACAGATGCCAAATCAAATTACAGAGTAATGTGAGGAACTTTTAACAATTATCTACAGTTTAGTGCCCAACCTGACATTTTCTTATAACTCAGTATTGCATATTTCATGAACATAATATAGAGATGTTTTTGAAGGTATAGATTACAATTGCATTGATGAAATTTTTATTTTAATATTTGGTAAGAAAAGAATTTCATACCATAATTGTTTCACAACATCAAAAAAACCCCAAAAAACTGAAATTAATTGAACTAGTACTATTTCTTATATTATAATCTATTATTATATGAAATTGGGAGGCATGATGCAAAAATGATACAAAAAATGTGTTTGTTTAGCCTACTACAATGCAGATCAAAAGTATTCTGGATCCTGTTTCTTTTATTTTGATAACACCATGTTGGGCAATAATCTATAAGTCATTAAATGGTCAAAAAGGTATAAACTTTTTTGCTTTTCCTATATGAAAAAAATTCATTTAAAATATTTCAACATTGTCATAGTCTACACTTTTGAAAACATATCTCTGCAAAATTTTGTTTAAAAACGTATTATTAAGGAAGTTATGATAAAGCAAAGAGCACTGAACTGCAGTACTCATTTGGCTGCTACATCTCTACAACAGTCTTTGGTGACCAATGCATAACTGCCTCTTTGATTTCATTTTCTGGATAAGACATTACCATAACCTATAAAATATAAAGATTAAAAGGTTTTGTATTTTTTTTTATCCATTGCTTATTTCAATCAATGGAATACAACCATAATGAGGTAACACCTTGAAAGGTTTAATTGAAAGAATTCACCCTAGTACCTGTTTTTCAACTTCCATACTTATTCTGTCGGTCACTTTTGCCAAACCACTAAGTTATGGAGAAGTGAACTAACCGACACCAGCTGTCAAGTGGTGAGGGAGTGATAAAAAGACACACATATACATACAGATACAATGCGCTCCCACACAGTTTCCATCTCCCAAATTCATTCACAAGGCAATAATCAGCCTGGGGCTATAGTTGAAGACACTTGTCCAAGGTGCTGTTGTAGTGGGGCTGAATCCCCAAACCACGTGGTCACTAACTCCAAGTTAACTCGCCACAAATGTAAGTTGAATGAACTCACATCTGCAGTGAGTTAACTTAGAAATTCCAAGTGACAATGTGACCTTCATGTAATTAAGGTACTTTCAGCTTGATGATTGGCTAAGTTGAGAAATTATCACATCAGAGGATCAGCTAGCTAAGAAATATACATAGCCTGGATTTTACCAGTTCCACTCCCAAAATTTGGATTTATATGCGCGCGCGTGTGTCCCCCACCACTGCTTGACTGATGAAATAAATACCAGGCTTAAAAATGAAAAAAAAGTAAGTACTGGAGTTGATTCATTCTACTAAAAATTCTCCAGTGCACTACTCCTGCATGGTCTCAATCAAATGACTGAGACAAGTAAAAGATACGATGAAATTTAGACAGGCCAACAAGGGTGCTTCTAAATGGTTGCTAAAAATAACAGCCAAATCTCCCTCAACCCACATCCTACTGTCTTAAAAAGCAAAGAATAAAGTAGACAGTGTAATAATCCCTGTTATACAAAAATCAAGATGGACATGGCTGCACAGCTTTTGATTATAGAGCTGCTTAGTCAAGGGACCTGGAGCTAAACATCATAACCTTTAGAATAGATAATTAAGTACAGACTAATGAAATGTTGTGAGACCCAAAGAATTTTCAGTCAAATTACAAGTGTAATGAAAGATATTAATTTTAATATTGGTTTTGCATTTTGCATTTTGGTGCAAGGCCAGCTATTTCGGGGGAGGAGGAAAGTCGATTACATCCCCGAAAGGATGAAAGGCAAAGTCAACCTCAGTGGAATTTGAGCTCAGAACTTAAGGACAGATGAAATGCCACTAAGTATTTTGCCCAGTATGCTAACAATTCTGCCATTTTGCCACAGGTTGTAGCATGCTGGTCTGTGGATCTTTGCCAATCAGTTGGGTAGTATTTTGGGATATGACATGGGGTGGGGTGGGGTGGGGGCTGCAATAACCACTGTATTTCAAGAAAAGTTCATCTTTAGAATGTTGTTTTGGTTATTATGTTTGTGGGTGTTGCCAGGAAAGATAGACTTTGCGGGGCTTGTCTTTTTTCCCAGTTTTGATGGTTTTGGCTGTGTTGTTCAAGGCTAGAGAATGTGAGTTTCAAAATTATTTCCTTGTGGATGAATGTTGGTAGTGAAAAATTTTATATCTTGTCATCAGTATTGTATTATGCCCATGCTTACCATATTTAATCACCCTGGGTGCCTAAGTGAAAGCAGGGTGTTGTAATCACTTTGTCTTTGTCTGTGTGTTTGCAAAATTACTGGAAAATGGCGGAACAGATTTTTACCAAATTTGGCAGAAATACTCAGTGGATGAGTGGTTCAAAATGATGAAAATTTGGTTTGATTATCTTCATGCATACATAAATAAATACATAGATATGTGACCCTGTGTGTGTCTGTGTCTGTACATCGACGGATTCAAGGGTTTTGTTTATCTACAAGTTGATTTCTTAATTTCACCAGAGTATAAATATCTATAATGGTGATACTTAACAAAAAAATAAAATTTAATTAAACTTACAAATTTCTTAACCTGGTTTAGTCAAACACAAAGCTTAATTCAGTTCAATTAAAATACATGAGTAAGCAACGTATTGTAAGCCACACTATAATTTGTGAAAAGATTTATCTGCATGCAGAGTATGCATCGCCCCTCTGATGGCTTTTTTCATTTTTTTTTTTTTCTAATTTTCTGGATCTGGTAGAAGAGACTTTGCTGGCCCTCTAAGACTAGTGTGATTGATGCCATTAATGTTTCTCTTGAACTTTTACAAGTCAACTTTTGCAGCTAAAAACATGAGAAGGGAGGTAATTCTAGAGCGCCTACATTTTTCATGGATTAACATGATTACATGGCTGGATTAACCTAATTATAACTAGTTATCACGTAGATGTACAGTTTACTGCTGTAATACAGGGGTATTAAATAGTTGTTTCATTAGCTTGTATTATAGCTTTCACACTTTTATTCACACTATTAAATAGTTGTTTCATTAGCTTGTATTATAGCTTTCACACTTGCTACAAGCTTAAAGAAGGTTATAAAAATACTTTCTAAAATAAAAATCCTCTTAGTTTATACTACAATGAAAATAGAGGTATCACAATAATCCGGTGGATTACTATAGCACCTCCTGAAGAATTCTGTTCATTGAATTAAACACCATCTATTTGATGTTATTTTTTTCTTTTTTCATTGTAGATCTGAATCTGGTGGCATGAATCTGTCACAATGAATTCAGTGTGTCTTACACCATTATTGAGACAGGATTTCTCTGTGTAAGATGTCAGCTGGTTCTCCAGCTAACTGTGAGAGATTTTCCTGGCAGTCTGTTCCATCCCTTTTGTCTTTATGTATTAACTTCGTAGCTGACAATTTGGACTTGGTTGAATCATTCCAACACTTTCCTGACCTTCTTGGTAAAGAAATCTTCCTTGCTGCCGAACGCAATGAACAATTTGCTCAACCAGATCCCACTGTTATCCAACGTCTTGAACTCTTTTCCAAAGCCTTCAGTACTGAATTTCTACAGAGTTTATATTTAAGTCGAGAACATCTGCTGGTGAACTATTTGTCTGATGATTTCCTTCTGTTTGCTGGTGTGCAGTCCTTGAACCTCAGCCACTGTGGATTATCTGATGACCATGAAATTTTATACAAATTGAGTTGTTTCACTAAGTAAGTTCATTACATTTTTCTACCTATATTAAAGTTTGTGTATTCAGTTAACCACTTTTGAACATTTTATTCAAACCACTACATTTTAAATTATATTTAATCTATGTACTTAGATAAAATTCAAGAAAGAATATAAGAATTCCTCTCTGTAGTTACTCAATCTGTGAATTGTCACCAGGTGTCTTATTCCAAAATGTGTAGTACACTGATTAGATTTGAACCAGGAATCTTATTTTCTTAGCTAAAAATTAACTTAGTGGATAAGAACCAATTAAAATATAGTGTAGATATAAATACTGAGGTAAAAAAAAATCTATCACCTCTAAAGATGAGGTTAATTAGTCTGGAAATGGTAATCTTATTAATAGCGTAACAAACATTTAATAAAGTTTTCATTAACTGTTTCAGCTTGAATACTCTATCACTTCAAGATAATGCCTTAACAAGCCGCGGTTTGCAGAAACTGACTTTACCATTGCGGATGTTCAACCGAGGACCAAAATTACTTAAGGCTCTTGATCTTTCAGGTATCTCTCCCTTTTGCCTTTTTTTTAAAAAATTTTTTTCTCTTTAAATTTCACATCTTTGAAATTAAATTTTCTGTCTTTTTATCTTTTTTGCTTTTCTAATGAGTTTTCCATGCTAGCTTGATTTGAATTTTTTCACAATTATTTTCTTTAGACCAAGCAATAAATTTCTGTTGTTAGATGGTTTACTGATCATGTTGCAAATATTTGGTGTAGATTTGTCCTGCAGATATTCACATGGGTCAACATTCTCAGAGGCCCTACAAAGTTGATGGGTGCTTCTCTCTTGACTAACTTTGAAAAAAAAAACAAAAAACAAAAGAACTTGCATTATTTTAGGGGCCATCATCATCATTGTTTAAGTCCATTTTCCATGCTGGCATGGGATGGATGGTTTGATATGGTGCTGGCCAACCAGAGAGCTGTCCAGACTGCAGTTGTATGTTGTGGCATGGTTTCTATGTGTGGATACCCTTCCTAATGCCAACCACTTTACAGAGTGTGCTGGGTGCTCTTTATATGCCACCAGTACAGGAGCACTTTCACAGCACTGGTACCTGTAAAGGACAAGCCAGCAAATATTTATATTAATTATCTGGCATCATGTTGGAAGGTGAAATCAATACAGGCAGTGTTTGAAAATGTAACATAAAGGGACAAAGTGAAATTGTTTTATCTTGAGCTTTGTCACCCATTTATTTTGGCCTAATAAATGTTTCCATAAATATTAGAAATGAACAACACCATGTGTGAAACTCATTTACAACTGTCACATGATGTTAAGACAAGGAGACAAATTCACATGATGAGCTTCTTTCAGTTTCCATCAGGCTGTCAAATCCACTCACATGGCTTTCGTTACCTGGGTTGTAGTAGAAGACACTTGCCCAAGGTGCCATGCAATGCAACTGTGAACCTAAAGCCATATGATTGGGAAAGAAACTTCTCAACCATGCAGCCACACTTGTGCTTAATATTTTTTCATATACATTTTGTGAACAATAGTTATGTGTCCAATGGACCATATCACTGGTTCACTGCACTTACAATAGCTGGAGTGACAGTGTCCCTGTGTAAGTAATTTAGAATAAATATTGAGGTATTTTGTTTGAATCTGCTTGTTTATTGATCTTCTTGCAAGCATGAACATTTTTTTCACAAATATGTATTGCAAAACTTATGTATATACACTTCTGCAGTTTCCATAGCATTTTACATCTGATAATTGCAGCCAATATGGGGTATGTTTATATTCTTTGCTTTTGTTGATATCACATCTGTCTACAGTTGCAAGCTATCTTGTACTTACCACTTTCAACCATGCAACTATTATAGCTACATATATCACACACAGACTTAAATGAACTCACTGGACCTGCAACATGTATTCACTCAATTAGCCCGAATCATTCACTCATATACTCTCCCTCACACTTATCCACCTACCAACTGCTGCCAAGATAGCCCTTTACATGGTCACTCTACCTGCTGCAAATAACTGCCAAATCTCCCTCAATTTTCACCCTACTGTACAGTGAAAAGGGAACAGCATATATAGAATAATGTTGCCAAAGATACATAATGCTGGATAGGAAAAAACTGTGTGATCACAATTGGAACACCTTTGATCATTGGTCTGCTCCATTAGCAGTCACCTGGTCCTAAACAGCAATTTGCAAATAGTTTCTCACTTAATGCTATACATTTTTATTCTTGACCATTCATATTCATCAAATCTCTTGTTCCAGCACAGACTAAATTTGCTTACTTTTATGATTTATTTATATTTCCTAGAAAACCCTGAATTAACAATCCATGGTATTCGCTACTTGAAAGCTTACCCTTTGCTTTGTGTTCTTAACCTCTCTAATACAGCAATTAGTGTGAGTATTTTTTTTACTTGTTTCTTTTTTATCTATTATTTATTTCATTGATTGGACTGTGGCCATACTGGGGCACCATCTTGAAGGTTTCTAGTCAAACAAATCGATTCCAGTACTCATGTTCTTTTAAATAATATTACCTTGCTTAAAAACTAGTTAGGGTTAGCAATAAGAAGGTATCCATCCATATAAAACCTACCTCAATAAAAATCCATCTGACCCATGCGAAAATCCTTCTGATCCATGGAAAAATGGACGTTAAAACGATGATAACGGTGAATTCTCTCTCACACCTTGTTTCACTCTATTCACAGAAAAATGATACCAAGCTGCAATTACTGTCAATGAAAGTGTGTATTCCAGAGGAAGGTGTATCTGGTGGACTAGATAGCTGTTTTCGTTTACAGACTGAAGGCTGGGCAAGCAATGTAATCAATACTTGGTTGACTTGGTATAACAACAAGAGCAAACGACCTCGGTTGGGAGAAAATTCTTTCTGTAAGTATAACCCCCACCCCCATCCCACCCTCTTGCTTGGAATGTAACTTAATTGTATTACTTAACATCAAGCCAACTCTTAATGAGCAAAGGTATTCCAACCTGTCAGTTCTTAATTGGTGTTAGTGTCTTCCTACATACATCAAAGAACTGTCTCATTGATACATTTTGGCCAGCCAAACCAATCTAAAATGGAAGATTTAAGTGAAACAGGATTTTTTAAACCAAGGGGTTTTATACCACTTTTTATCTATGAACCCATTTGATTACTATTTTATTCTGGTCATGGTTTCAGTTCTTGGAGTGAGTGGTGCATTGTGTTCTTGAGCAAAATACTTCATCTTATGTTGCTCTGTAATCACTTTGACGCATGATGTATGGTACATCATGCACTTGTTCAGGCAACATTGATTTGATGGCAGGAATGAGCTGATGTATACAGCACATACATTTGATCACTTATAAACAAATCATTTGTGCAGTTGTCTTTGGTGGGAGATTCCGTCATGATTGGATTAGTTGTCCATGTCCTCCGACTTGTTGGGAATTCTCTCTGAAGATTACATTGCTTATATAAGACAGTACGACGTAAATCATTTGTAGAGAGTGCTGCTTTTATTTAAGTAATTTTCATAAGTCTGCGAGATATCATATAGGTTTGATTTTTTTTTTTTTTTTTTTTTTTGTAAGATGTGTAAACATCTATTTTGGTTTTGATTATATTTTCGAGTGTACAAATTTATGTGCCATTCCAGAATACATTACTTCATCTGGAATTATTTCCCTTAGTTGGAGTTGTCTCCCTTCTTACATTTTTAATTTGAATGGTGGTGTGCATGTTTGTGTGTATATATTTTGGAGGCATCGCCTTGAAGAAGTTTAGTCGAGCGGATTGACCCCCAGTACTTAATTTTCTTTAAACGCCTGGCACTAGTTCTATTGATCTATTTTGTCAAACGGAGACATAAAGACACCAATACCAGTTGTCAAGCTGTGGTGGCGAACAAACATAAAAGCACACACGCGACATGCTTCATCCAGTTCCTATCTACCAGATCCAATCACAAGGCTTTGGTTGGTTCAGAGCTATTGTAGGAAACATTAGTTCAAGATGTCATGCTATGAGTTTGAACCAAAACTATGTGGTTGCAAAGTGAGCTTCTTAACCACACAACCATATCTGTGTGTATAGCTACATTAATCTCGCTTCTTTGCAAAGGTCATGGACTCTGCCTCTTCTTTCCTGAATATCTTAACATAAGAACAAAAAACTCACTTTGTTAATGATTTTGAAAAGGATGAATGTCATTCAATTTAATTTTTCTCTCTTATAAAAAAACCTTATGTTTCCCCATTGGCATAATAAATAAATAAATGATGATGATAAAGAAGGATTATAAATATTTCTGTTTCTTTGTATTTTATTCAGATTCAAAGCAGAGGTTAAAATTTCGACTAACCAAATGTGAATCCTACACCAAACCAAGATACCAATTGATTTTGAAGAAGTGAAATTTGATTCATTGCTCTACTTTTGTATTTATAATAAATAACATTAATAATATTAACAATAACAGTAATTATATTCTGCTGAACTGTTTTACTCTTTCATTTCTTTTCTTTGCTTATTTCCATTTTTTAAAAAATTTTAATTTTTTCTTGATTATCATGAAGCAGAGCAAATGACTCCAGTTATAGGTCCAAATTATGTTGGTACTTCATATCCTGCCTCTGTTGGTGAATTGCTTGTGATGAAGATAGTTAACTTCAATAAGCTCAATTCATCTACTTGTAAATAGACACTTCAATGTAGAAGTTGTTCATTACAATAGTCACTAGCTACACTGTAAATTTCGCAAATGTCTTGCTGGCTTGCATAGAGTGTTCCACAATTTTATCACTGAAATGTCACTTGAGATAGACTGGTATCTTGTACAGATGAGACGTGTTTCTCATCTGTTTAATTCTGTAGAAACTGAAGGTACTCTTCAACTTGGGTGGGGGGTGTTGGTGAATGTCTGTTGGTGAAAGGGTGTTTGTCTTTGGTTTGTAGCATATGATTGCATAACCTTATGTAAATTTTAGTAATTCTTTTATTTTTATATTTTTTAATTTGTTCTCCAGCTCTCTTATTTATATTTTTCTTAAAGTTACTTTTGAGTTGGCTCATGTCAGTTTCTGATTGAGTAGACCCATAACACATGTATTGCCAATCAAATAACTAGGTTTAACCTAAAGTTCTACTGTTCCAGTTATCCAAGCTTCCATCTGGCTGAGGATCATACTGCACTGACATGCTGTAGTTGGTTGTATGGTGTGCAGTGTTGCAGTCTGGACATGTTTTTGCTTTTCATTATCCACTCTATATACATAGACCTATAGATTCTAATAAACTGACTTGGTAGTTAAGAGCTGAAGTTTACTACATTGAATTCTGTTGTACAGAGAGTATGACACAATTCCAAGCAAAATTGACTGATTCCTTGGCTGCTATAAAGGAAGTGTTACTGTTTCATGTTTGAGTGTGACTAGACATTCATAGTATATCTATTTGTAAAAGTACTGCAAATCTTGTCATTTGTGGAACAATATAACTTGTGAACATGATGGAGTAGGATTGTAAACTTCTTTCATTATTAATTCTGATGAATTAAGATGTTGCTAGACACCAGGTGCTGGTAGAGCATTGTAGAAACCAGGGCTGGCAAGCATATCAGGTAATTGGAGTAGGCTGCTGGGATTTTGTGGAACTTTCATTCTTCAAAGCTCTGACTGGACAAGGAGATAACTAGTCCAGCAAAAGAGGGTTATAAATTCCTGCCTCCATGAATTAGGCCACCTAGCTAACAGACACTACTGACTACCTCACTAGAACTTTGGATTTTGTAAGGAATTTACTGGTGCTCTAAGGACCCCTTTACTTCAATACAACTACAATGAGCAAAGTCTTTATTCATGATATCTGTGACCTCATAGGATTTTTTTTACTTGATGTCTTAAGTTCCTGTCAACTTTGGTCTATATAGGGTTGATGCTTTAGCCATTTCTAGTGGCATGAAGAGGCACACTCAGGACAGACTTAGGAAAGACCTGATTCACACCCATAACTCTCTTAGGCTTAAGGTTATCATTGAGGCCAACCTTACCTTAGTAAATTTTTTAGATGAAATATTTGATTTTTAGCACTGGTTCAAATAGGTCACACTGCAAACCTAATGAAAGGCTGGCATATATCAATGTGGCTACCTGCTGATAGTCTTTAAAAATCTTGTAAACAATGTCAGTAAGAGTGTTGAACCTATCCTTGAATAGACTTTTTTTTTAAGCAGCAGTCTTCCCTGCCCATTACAAGGCCCAAAAACCAACAGTTTTAAGGACTGCTTCAGTTATATGCCTAAATCTAAAGCCCACAAAATAAAGCAATGTTGTAAAGTTTTATGGTTTACCACACCTCCATGGAAAGGTCTTCCTTAGATTAGTAGATTTATTTAGTATCATAAGCATAAAAGACTATTCAAGACATACCTTAAGTGTCTCACAGCTGTGTCAAAAAGACATTAGTGAACATGCCAAAACCCTGTGCAGAGGTAAGTTGCATTTGTAGGATTAGCACGGAGTGCCCAGTGAATGGTCAATGTGACACTGTTCTATGAGGTAAATGTGGTGGTGTCCAACAACAGAGCAATACATACACAACAAATATATTAGAACAATGGCAAGCTTCTCTAAGGCCATAATAAGTAACTGCAGGTCCTATTTAAGAAAAAAAATTGCACCATGTTACATTAACCAGCTATATATACCAATTAAAGAAGAAAAAGATACCATTCAAAATTAAATGGAAGCAGATGATGCAAACTTTGTTTAGCTGAGAAGAGAGTAATCCTAAAAAAAATTCTCACAATCTGGGTTCTTTCTTGAACTCAGTGAAATTTTAGTCACTACTTTTCTGATAGAAAATTTATTTTGAAACTAGGTCTTCCCTTTTTGCAGACTAGAAAATATGGAAAAGAAAAAAATATGCATGCTTGTCTAACCCCACTTCAGCCATGACTGGAATTGTAAAACAAGAGGAACTCTCCCTTCCCTCTCAGAAAAGGGGTTTTAGTTCCATTATTTTTTTTTTTTTATCACTGAGCTAACCAAGACTAACTCCAACATTAAAGAGGATATGTGCTTCTGGCCAACATGTCTGATGAGTTGTCAGTATTGTCAAGTGCAATAGTAGATACAGATCCAATGATAACTTTGCAACTAGTTATATTCCATAACCAGGAATGTACTAAATAATAATATAAATTGGTGTGTATAGAAGCTGTGTAGTATCAACTCGGGACATGTTTTCATCTTTGTAGACCTCTTCAGTGAAGTTTAGTAGCTGTGACTGTAGATGTTACGGTTTTGTAATTGAAAACTGAATGGCATTATAAATTAAGGGACTGACTGAGGAAAATGCCCAAAGACTTATTGTCTGAAAGCTGAAAAGTAAAGTGGCAAGCTGAGATGCAAACTTGGTATAAAAGGAATCAGTTGAAGTATGCTAGAATGAAGACTGCATTGGTCATTGGTATAGACATATAGCATGCATGGATAGCAGATGGATAAAAGAAGTACCAGGAGACCCAAATGAAGGAGACAGTGGAAGAAGTAGACATGTATTTAAGTGGTGAAAACTGAACTCAGGATGCTGAACTTCATAATAAAGGTGACAAAAGAATGCAACAAATGCTGAGACATGATACATCCAACTTGTGCAAATATGGGAAAGTAGATGTAAAAAAGATGACATGGTTATGTGGTTAAGATTGCTTTCCAACCATGTGGTCTTAGGTTCAGTCAATGTGCAGTAGTTTGGTCAAGAACCTTCTACTATAGACCAAAGCCTTGTGAATGGATTTAGTAGATGGAAACTGAAAGAGGCCCATTGTGTGTGTGTGTGTGTGTGTATATATATATATATGCACACATACTCATGCATATATATATTGGATCATCCCATAAATAATGCAATTTTTCTTTATACTTCATTTATCTTTCAAAATTAAGAATCTAAAATATACTCTCCTTCATTTCCTACATTGCTCTGCAATCTATCTGGTAGACTTGTAAGGCTTCTCTTCCAAAATTCATTTGTCCATGACGAAAAATACTCCTCCAGTACTGCTCTGATGTTGTCTACAGAATTCCTATTTTTTCTGTTCGAATGATTTTGAAGACTGCAGAAGAAATGATAATCAGATGGAGCAATGTCCAGTGAATATAATGGATGAGGCATTGTTTCCCATTCTAACTGCTCCAGCCTTTGGAATGTCATCCTTGCTGTATGTGACCGAGCATTATTATCCTGATGGAAGAACACTTTTCATCTTGAAACCAAAGATGGTTGGTTTCTTATGGTATGCAGGTGTTGATGAATGGTTGAATGACCAAATCCAAGCTTCTCTGCTAGTTCTTCAACAGCTATGATGGAATTTTGTTCTTCCAGGGCTTGCAGGATGTCCTTGTTGAGCTCTACAAATCTTCCAGGACGAGGCTCTAGTTTCCAGCTTGGAATTTCTGGAACTACCATTGACATTGGCTTACACTTATTGTCTGATCCCCATATGCTGCATTAATATTCCTTGCACTTTCCATTGTGTTGTTGCCTTTATTGAACTCATAAAGCAAACTATGCTGAATATTCTCCTTTGCTACTTCCATTATAGCTTTGAAAAAATAACTGAAAATCAGACTGCACTCTTCAAAACTTGCACTAAGAATAAGGACAAGGTAAAATTATTACCTGCTTTTATAGCAGGTAGTTTATCCTGTCACCCTCTGAAATCAAGTTCATGCAATTGAAAAATCTGCATTATTTCTAGGATGACCCAATATATGCATGAATATGTGTGCACCCTTCTATAGACATCATGTAACGGTTATAAATGTCTATCGTCTTCATAGAATTGTGGTTGTTTATTTCCAGGCTTTTGTGAAAAACATCTAACTATGGGAAGTAACAGGTGAGGGTTGGTGACAGGAAGGGCATCCAGCCATAGAAACTCTACATCAACAAAATCCGTCTGGCCCATGCAAGCATATATTTGTGTGTGTTTTGATGATACATACATTTGTGTGTGTGTTTTATTTTTAAGTCAAAAAGGAAAGCAGTGCCCATAACCTTTTACAAGGCATCCAAAACCTGTGAGGAGAATGGAGGAAGGTAGGATACTTGCAACAGAGTGAATGCTGCGAAAGCCACCCTAGGCACCAAGTGGTGTTAAATGAGGCAAGGAATTAAGTCTATCATCCAAGTAGGCCATGCTGGGATTTAAATTCAGAATGCAAAGATTTAGGAGAAATATCACAAGGCATTGGATTCAGTGCTCTTACTGTTCAGCCAATCCATCACCCTAGAAAGGCATTTTTTTTATCAACTCTAAAAGGATGAAAGTAGATGCTTGTGGTATTCAAATTCTGAGTGTATAGAGTCAGAATAAATACTGCAAAGCAGACTGTCTGATGCTCAAATGACGCCACCAATTCACTCTAAATGGAAGAAAAGGTACTCATACACAAAATACAGTTTATTTGTTTAATTCTAATGTTTCATTAAATAGCTACTCAGTTTCTCATTTCTACCTGTAAGAAATTGAGTATTGACAGTCACTCATCAGTTTTACAAACATGTTTTAGAAATGTCACAAGTAACATACCTATTTAATTAAACTGCACATGGTTTAACTATAAGAAAAAATATGGAAAAATTACACAAAAGTATATGAAAGCTGAAATCAGAGAAACCAGATCTAGGTTAGTTGGCCCCATGACATCAGTTGCCATTAATTTATGTGTGCTGTGTACTTTCTTTGAATTGGATGATGTAAATATATGCGCCCATATTTGCTGCGTTATTGTGCCTGTTTGTGTACCAGTTAGCATAAATATCCACTATCACTCACGGAATTGATAATAGAATTGAAAATTTCAAGGAATCTGTTTGTTAGACTCGTCATGTAAATATTTCCAACTCAGTTCGAGACTTCATTACCATAATAGTATAAAAGCAGTAGTTTTAGCGGTTACGCCACCATTTCATATACGGTGTGTCAGTCGTCTGGTGCAGCCTACAGCTATACTTGAAATTATAAGATGCACATTGGAGAAGAAAATCGGACATTCCAGTGTCCACGAACGTTATTTTGTCACTCAAAGATGCATTGTTGGACAAAGGATAAAACATTTGTATGGACAACTAGTTTTCCAGTCCCAATCTATTTCTTCAGCTGTAGACGAGGAAAACAAATACCTGAGGAACTGTGCGCACCTTCAGATAAATCATGCTGCCGCAACATCACTCTGGGAGACTTCGCAGAGGCGAAACTGTATCCTGCTCCACTGATAGTGGAATTATGACATTGGTATGGAGAGACAAGAAAAATGTTTCTTTGCTGGCATGTCTGACACTGGCAAATAAGATTGGGACTAGAAATCCAGTATTGAAACCAACTGCGGTGTTGGTGTACGATCATGCATTGGGCAACGTCAATCGTTCTCATTAACTGGTGTTAACACGCAAATTTGTGAAATAGTATCAGAAATTTTTCTTATTCGTGGTAGACATGACGCCAGTAAATTCGTTTTTGTTATGGTTGATGCTTGATGATGATGATGATGTGTTTGTGCTTGTGGGTGCCAACTTTCTGTGAGTTACTTATGAAAGAAATGATAGAAGTTTTGGATTTTCCACCATACCAATCACGGAGGCATCTACACACCGCTCCTTCCTCATGCTGAATCATCAAGGGACTTGGACATTTCATCACTCCAATTCCGCCTACTGACAAAAAGAAGAAAGTGTCAAAATTATGTGCTGTGCGCAGTGCACAAGCGCCGCAAGGATACAAGATATATATGCACAGACTGTCATATCCCATTATGTATTGCACTATTTTTAGATTTACCTTATCAAAGTTAATTTTTGCTGTTTTGTTAAGTCAATATACACTATTTGTTTGACCTATGTTGTCGAGTGATTTTATTTCTGCGCTAATACTGCAGGAGCGTTCTGCCCAGCAATGACAGTTTATATAAATAAACAGTGCATGCTTTAAAGCGGTTGATGTAAATGTATACCTATAGGGCACTCCCCAAGGATTTATGTCAGATGAACTGTACACAAGAACTTCACTGCAGGCTAGCTGAGATGCTGGTCTGCGGCGAAATTGACTTCAGGTTAAGCAGCCATCTACGAAGCAGGAGTTGACTGGTAGGTGTTGCCCTCATGTGTTCAACGAAATAAATCTTTCACTAATACATTCAAGTCCTCTGTTAAATTTTTTGTGTATAGCTTAGATAAAGCTATAACTGGTGACCCCATAAAAGAACAACACCTTTCACTTCACTCATCGAAGTAAACAGAAAATCAAAGAAACATAGCAAGCAATCACACAACAACGCTGAAGGTACCACAATTCTGGTCAAAGAGGGCTGAGCTATGGTTCGCGCAGGCGGAAGCACAATTTGACACACACAAGATAACTTCAGATTTAACGAAATATTCGTGGAGTGTAGCAGCACTAGATGAGGACACGGCAACAAGGGTGCTGGGCACTTTAACCCAACCTCCAGCAACCCATAAATACACCATGTTAAAAGACAGGCTGATGGATACATTCCGGTGGAGCGACCGAGAAGCTGCAGCCAAGATACTGGAGGAAGAATCAGGCGATTCCAAGCCTTCAGAGTTGATAGACAAGATGCAGGCATTAGTTCATCCTGGTGAGTCGCCTTCCTTTTTGTTTAGGGAAATATTCCTCCGCTAGTTACCACCCCAGGCCCTCATAACTCAGAATGAGATCAAGTACTTGCGGTAGTTAGTGAAAGCAGCCGACAAACATTTTTTATCAATGCTATTAGGTTGGTCTTGAGACATGGTAGATTTAAGTAAGACGACCTGTGCTTCTTCCACACAAAGATTGGAAAAAAAGGCTACGAAGTGCAAACAACCAAATATATACATATATCTTCAGGACCCCTTGGCCATCGGATCCAGGAAACTCCAGGGCTAGCCGCCATTGAATACCCTGGTGGCCGGCAAACACGATCAATTGTTGCTCTATGTCCGTGATCGGCACTCCAGACGTAGCTTTCTAATCGACACAGGAGCAGAAGTCAGCGTGATCCCAGCATTGGCAAGGGACCTCCGTTATGGAAAGCAGGGCCAACCTTTAATGGCTGTCAATGGTTCCACAATCAAGGCATATGATCGCCGCATCCTTTCTCTCAACATCAGCTCTCAAAAATACACATGGGCATTCACCACCGCCGATGTCCATCAGCGTATTATCGGGCAGACTTTTTCAAGTACGCTTGCTACTGGTTGGTTTGTAGGGGAGACGACTCATCAACAGCACCACACACTTCCGTGTCTTTGGCAACAAATGTAAATGTCGCCTCCCGCTTAGCAACTGTCTCTCTGACCGAGAACGAATTCTTGAATCTCCTCGTGAGTCGCTCCAATCTCACTACTCTGCCATTGAGAGACACACCACATCTTCACCCCCGGCCCCCAGTGCAAAACCGCACACTTCTATCACCAGACAAACTTGCTATCGCAAAGGTCGAGTTTGACAATATGGAAGCGCTGGGCATAGTTCGCCAATCAAGCAGTCCTTGGTTGTCGCCCCTGCTTGTGGCACCAAAACCCAACTGAGGTTGGTGGTCTTGCGGAGATTACCACCATCTCAACGTAGACTCAACACCCGACAGCAATCCCACATACAGGACTTCACAGACTGTCCCACACAGGTACTAGAGCCGTACGGTGCCTGCTGTCAAGCAAATTTATCTGGCACAGTATGGCCAAGCAAATTTAGGAGAAGACTAAGACCGGCATCCCCTGTCAACAAGCCAAAGTTCATCAACACACCAAAGCACTCCTCGGCAACTATGAACCACCACAAGCCCATTTCTGCCATGTCAACATTGACCTTGTCAGCCCCCTACCACCTACACGGGGTCACTCGTACCTATGGCCTGAGACTATTCCTCTCCGCAGCATAGAAACACAAGAAGTCAACCGAGCCTTCATCACAAACTGGGTAACCCGTTTCGGTGTCCCAGACAGCATCTCATCAGACCGGGGTCCACAATTCACCCCAAAGCTGTGGAATGACATGTGTGATCTTTTTGGAATCACAATGAAGCGCACAAGAGCCTACAAGCCAACGGGTTAGAGGAGAGATTTAACCACAGTCTGAGGGAATCCCTGACAACCGGACTAAACAGGCCCAGTTGGATTGACTAACTTCCATGGGTGATGCTGGGAATCTGCACTGCTCCAAGGGAAACTTTCAACACTTCTTCCGTATGGTAACTCTCTTATAATGCCAAGAGAGTTCCTTCCAAACATGAAGTCAAACCCAGATGTCAAAAGGTAACTCGCGCAACTGAGACAGTGTGGGCTAGTTGCACCCTATTCCCATATCACCACATGATACGCCTAGATCATCTGTACCAAATGACCAACCGCACGGCTAACTTTGTGTTCATTCAACATGACACAAAACGAAAACCCCTCCAATCACCATACAATGGCCTATATGGAATCATATGTCTGGGAGACAAATCATTCCAACTCCTAATAGGCGAACGACAAGACACAGTTTCCATCGATAGGTTGAAACCAGCCCATCTCGATGTTGACAGCCCCGTTCAAGTAGCTCAACCACCAAACAGAGGCTGCCCCAGGCAAATCACATCAATCCTTAGCAAGGAACAGTCACCAAAGTGCCGAGTAACCATATGCACGGGAAGGGCAGCTAAAACACCTTCCCGGTTCCAATGGCAGTCAACAGTTCGGGGGGGGGGGGAGCTATATGTAGGGCACTGCCTAGGGATTTATGACAGATGAACTGTAGACAGGAACTTCACTGCGAGCTAGCTAGGGAACTGGTCTACGGCGAAGTTGACTGGCGGCTGTCTCTCTCATGTGTTCAACTAAATAAAGCTTTCACTAACACATTCTGGGTTTCCGTTAATTTTTTGTGTATAGCTTAACTAAAGCGATACACCAAACCGAGATGTTACTGTTGGTGCAACCAAGTTGCTTGGGGTTAAATATGACTTTTTTCCTTAACTGCTATAAGCTCCTTTTAGCTGCAAAGCTCAAAAATATTTGTACTAAAACCTTTTTCTATACAAAAGACTTGAAGCAAGATGTGACTTATTTTTCTTGTTCCCGTCCGCCCTTCTCACTTTTGTTATAATGTTTATATAAAGTATATACGTGAAACTCACCTCAAGAATATGTATATCAATATAATTTCAGTTGAACTATGATATGAAAACATTCTGTGATAAAGTATCTTTATAATTTCATTTTTCATACATGTAAACACAGAATAAAATTATTCTCCACTTACGATAAAAAAGCTAAACTTGCTTTAGTTACATTATATATATATGACATTTCGGTTAGCATTCTTCACTCCACTCTTACCACCTCCATTCACTACAAACACACAGACTCACACTCATACCTCAACTTCTCTTCCTCCCACCCAGAACACACCAAGCTTTCCATCCCCTATTCCCAATTCCTCCGTCTACGTAGGCTCTGTAGTGACGACCATGACTTTGAGACTCAGTCTCAACGTATGGCTCACCACTTCACCCTACGTGGATACCCCCTCACCACTATCCACACCGCCCTTGCCAGAGCACGGTCCGTGGACCGTGTATCTGCTCTCTCTCCCCGAACCCGCCCTGTAGTCTCCCGCCTCCCTTTTCCCCTCACTTACCACCCCACGACCCTACGTCTCCACCTTCGTGACATCCACCTTGCGAACGACACACCGGTCTCACGCCATTTCCGCTCCACCGGTCACTCCTTGCAACACCTATCTGTGTTCGGTTTGTCCTTACACAGAGGCCATCCGGATTCCCGTTTGCGCCGTGAACAGGAATTAATCTTCTCTCTTCGCTCTTATACGCCATTTGGTCTCAACTCTCCCCCCCTCCTCATCTAACCCCCCTCTCCCCCCTCCTCACCTATCCTTTCTCCCCCCGACCCCTACTTCTTCAGTCCTTCATCCTTTCACCCCTACTCCCCTTCCCTTCTTCCCTCTTTCTCCCTCCCTCTTCCCCTTCCCTCTGCTCCCTCACTCCCTCTCTCCCCTTCTCTCTCTCCCCCTCTCCCTCTTTCCTCCTTCATCCCCCTCCTCACCTTCCTTCTCCCCCATCGTCTCCTCTTCCCCCTTCTCCTCCCCCTCTTCTTCCCCTCCCCTTCTCCCCCCCTTCTCCCCCTCCCCCTCTTCTCCTCACTACACCACATGACTTTACACATCACATCACATATGATGTGCCATACTAATACACACACCAACTAATACATACTAATACGTACTAATACATACTAGTACATACTAATACTTACACCAACCCTATACATACACACGTCCAGACCCCGCATACGCACTTATACTCTCTCACACACACACACACACACCTATACATACCAATACGTACTAATACATACTAATACATACTAATACATACACCAACCCCATACATACGCACGTCCAGACCAATCTTACGCACTAATACTCTCTCATACACACACACACACACACACACACACACACACACACACCCGTATACATACTAATACATACACCAACCCTATACATACACACATCCAGACCCCTCCCACGCACTTTTAGCTGGTCACTCAACCCTTTTATCAACCCTATTATCTCCCCTTATTTCGCTCTCGCGTCTCATGTTTGATCTTTGACCTCTGGCCGAAATCAGATCGCCATGTTGATTCGTTAGCTACTGCACGCATTTTTTTCTCTCCTTCTTTCTGTGTTTTTCTCTCTCTGTGTATCTTTCTGTTGAAGAGCGTAGGCTCGAAACGTTAAAGACTTGTTTTATTTATATTTCCTGAGCGCCATACTAATACAATTGTTCGTTTGTCTTCCACCTGCCTTCGTCTTTTGTTTATTTTCATAAAGCTTCCCGTTATATATATATATATATATATATATATATATATATATATATATATATATATATATATAACTTATAAAATAAGGGCAAAAGAAAAATTCTAATGCCAAATATGCCGAAAAAAAGACAAAATTGTCAGTAACCATTATAATTTATATGTCTCGAAACATGCTGTTATTACTGTATTGGTCCCAATTTCGGGATTAATTCATAAAAATTTTCCCCTCGTCAGCGATAAATATGTAAGACATAAATGAAATCATTACTCATACCCATGGAAAAAGCAAGCACTAAGTCCTGAGCAGACCTAAGTATCCCAAATATATCCAAAATAGATAATCTTCAGCACATCTCAGGACACGTGTGGTTCGATCTAGAAACTTTCACAGAGTAAGAGAATCCGGAAGTGAACACTTAAATTTACAACTAATGTAGGATAAAATTTTTTTCGAGACGTATAAATTATAATGGTTATTGACATCCTACATTAGTTATAAATGTAATAGTGTTCACTTCCGGGTTCTCTTACTCTGCGAAAGTTTCTAGATCGAATCACACGTGTCTCGAGATGTGCTGAAGATTTTCTATTTTGGATATATTTGGGATATTTGGATCTGCTCAGGACTTAGTGCTTGTTTTTTCCATGGGTATGAGTAAGTATTTCATTTATGTCTTATGTATTTATCGCTGACGAGGGGAAAATTCTTATGAATTAACCCCGAAATTGGGACCAATACGGTAATAACGGAATTTTTAGAAATTTCTATCGGCATGTTTCGAGACACATAAATTATAATGGTTATTGACAATTTTGTCTTTTTTCGGCATATTTGGCATTAGAATTTTTCTTTTGCCCTTATTTTATAAGTTATTTATAAATTTAACCTTTAAAGGTATTTTTTGATATGCTGGCCATTGATAAAATTTTTTTTCGAAAAAAATTTTATCCTACATTAGTATATATATATATATATATATATATATATATATATATATATATATATATATAATGGGAGGCTGCACCAGGCTCCAGTCTGATGTGGCAGTGTTTCTACAGCTGAATACCCTTCCTAACGCCAACCACTCCTTGAGTGTAATGGGTGCTTTTTACGTGTCACCGGCACAGAAGCCAGTCAAGGCGGTGCTGACATCGGCCACGTTCGGATGGTTCTTTTTACGTGCCACCGGCACGGGTATCACAACTACAATTTCCCTTTGATTATTATTTTGATGTTGATGTACTTGACTCAATAGGTCTTCTCAAACACAGCAGGTATAAAATACTGACACATTAAAAATATTTTTCTTAGTATTTTTCCTATGTATATACTTATATTTATATATATAATTTATACATTATAACTGAAAGGCTCTGATTTCCAGTACTCAGAGTTGCTTGTTTCTGATCATCAGCTGGTAAACCGAGTCTGGTTTTCCTATTTTCTAAGTATAAAGAAAATATTGAATAGGAACTGTTTTGAGGTTAATTATTCAGTTAGCAAAAAAAAGATGCATAATCTTTGCTGGCTAGCTGTTTGCATCTCTTTTCTATTCAGCTTGTGGCATTATAACCTTTGATATAACACCCAAAATTTTTGCTAACTGAATAATTAACCTCAAAACAGTTCCTATTCAATATTTTCTTTATACTTAGAAAATAGGAAAACCAGACTCGGTTTACCAACTGATGATCAGAAACAAGCAACTCTGAGTACTGGAAATCAGAGCCTTTAGAATTTGTGAGGGACGTCCACTAGATGGGAACTGTTTGGCAAAATCGAAAGTTTACAGAGCAAAGGTTGAATCAAGTAACAGTGATCATCAACGTAAAACATATATTGGGGTAACGGAAATCACATTAAAAAACTGCTATTACAAGCATAAACATTCATTTGTCAACGCCATCATAAAATTTGCAACAGCTTTGTCAAAATTTATATGGTTCTTCATGATACACGTCCTCATGAATTCAAAATTACCTGGTCTATTGTAGATAATGCGGAACTTTATGGAAACAGGAGCTTCAAATCAAAGGTGTGGTGTGTTTGAAGGAAAACTTGAGAATTTTGACTCAAAACACCAACAGTGCGAACAAAGGAAATTAGCTGTTAACACCTTGTATGCATGCAATTAAGTATTATTTATACAAATACAAGCCTCCTTCAATTTCATTCTGGTTCAGAAAAAGAAGCTATGATTTTTGAAATGTCTAATTAGTATGTTTTTTATTAATATATGTTTTAATATATGTGTGTGTCTATATGTTTTAATATTATATGTGTGTCTATATGTGAATATATGTATTTAAGCACATGTATGTATATATGTATATATTTAAGCATATAAAAGGAAGGAAAAGAGATTTAGTAAGATATTAAAAAGGAAATAGTGTGTAATGCTAGTGGAAATGAAGATTGTGTATAACATGAGAGAGAGAGAGAGAGAGAGAGGGAGAGAGAGAGAGAGAGAGAGAGAGAGAGAGAGAGAGAGAAAATCAGATAAGTTATCATTAATAATCTAGGAGTATCAACAATAGAGAGATAAAAAATAGAAAGTATAATGGAATGAGAAAGGAGATTGCAGATCCTGTGTTTACGAAATATAGAGAGTAATAACAAGAGAAATAAAATGAAACTGAAAATTAGGATGAGAGAGAGGAAGGCTGTTTCCTGTTCAATATCTTACGAAATCTCCTTCTTTCCTTCTATACAATTTATTTTCATTAGTTATTGTCTTCCATACATTAATATTTCGAAGATAACTTTTGTATGTGAATTTTGAAGTCGAAACTGGATGTATCCATGATATTCTATGGATCTGAAGAGCCAGCCTTCTATATTTGTGTTAGCTTGTAAAGCGTATAATACAATAGTGCTATGTAATTCATAACATACACACTAGTGCAGGTATGTAAAATAATTTATATACACCAAAATAAAATATTTTTTCCATGATGTTGGCAGTGAAACGATTGTTGTCTTATAGATATCAGCTGGTGAAATAAATATATTCATCTCACACCTTTTAACTTTCTTTATACTCTCTCTCTCTCTCTCTCTCTCTCTCTCTCTCTCTCTCTCTCTCTGTATATATATATATATATATATATATATATATATATATATATATATTATATATATATATATATATATATATATATATACATATACATATATATATATATTATATATACAAACATACAAATATATATGCATGTATGTACACACACACAAATATATAACATGCATGTGTGTATATATATATATATATATATATATATATATATCATTATCATCATCATCGTTTAACGTCCGTTTTCCATGCTGGTATAGGTTGGACGGTATGACTGAGGTCTGGAGAGCCAGCAGCGGCACCAGGTTCCAATCTGATCTAGCAATATTTCTGCAGCTGGATGCCCTCCCTAACGCCAACCACTCCGAGAGTGTAGTGGCTGCTTTTTACATGTCACCGGCACGAGAGCCAGTCAGGTGGACCTGGCATCGATCACATTCGGATGGTGCTTCTTACGTGCCACCGGCACGGGAGCCAGTCAGGGGTAACTCGCCACCGCTATGATATTGGTTTTACTTGATTCAACAGGTCTTCTCAAGCATATCATATCGCCCGCTGCATCAGGGGTATTCTTAACAGGGCTGGACATGCGTGGCTGCGATCTCACTTTAGTTGCCGGCTCTTCTCAATCACAGCATATCTCCAAAGGTCCCAGTCTCCCATCATTGCCTCTGTGAGGCCCAATGTTCGAAGGTCATGCTTCACCACTTCGTCCCATGTCTTCCTGGGTCTACCTCTTCCACAAGTTCCTTCTACAGTTAGGGAGTGGCCCTTTCTCACACAGCTATCTTCATTCATACGTTACACATGACCATACCAGCGCAGTCGTCTCTCTTTCATACCACATTTGATGCTTCTTATGGCCAGTTTTTCTCTCAGAGCACTTACACTCTGTCATGTATGCACACTGACATTACATATCCAACGGATCATACTAGCTTCATTTCTTTCAAGCCTACGCATGTCCTCTGCATTCATGGCCCATGTTTCACAGCCGCGTAGCATGGCAGTTTGCACACATGTATCATACAGTCTACCTTTCACCCCGAGCGAGTGGTCCTTAGTGCCAGCAGAGGTAGGAGCTCCCTGAACATTGCCCAGGCTATTCTTACTCTAGTCGCTACACTCTCGGAGCAACCACCCCGCAACAGACTTGGTAATGGAAGCTATTAACTACTTCTAGTTTCTCCCACTGGCATGTGACGGAATCTATTTTCTGTACATCTTCAGTGTTTATTGCCCCATTGTATCTGCCACACAAAAACTATTTTCCTGGTTAGCCTTCCTTTGATATTGCTGTACCTTTTATGCGTCCATAGTTTATTCCAGGCCTTTTCTACACATGGAGCAGGGCCATCTACCTGAAGGGGATTGTGATTTGACAGCCTTGCTACTTACTAAGACTTCGGTTTTTGCTAGATTGGCTTTAAGGCCCTTCAATTGGCTTTCAGGCTCTTCGATTGGCTTTTAAGACCTTGCTTCCTCACCCTAAACTTTGTCTCCATTTCTGGCAGTGACACAGCTATTAGAGCAAGGTCATCAGCATAGAGGAGCTCCCAGGGGCAGCCTGTCTTGAATTCCTGTTATTGCTTGGAGGACTATAATGAATAAGAGGGAGCTGAGGACTGATCCTTGGTGAACCCCTACTTCTACTCAGAATTCTTCACTAAACTCGTTGCCAACCCTCACCTTACTGATAGCATCCCTGTACCAGGCTTGTACAGCTCTAACCAACCACTCGTCTATCCCCAGTTTCCGCATTGATCACCAGATAAGGGATCAAGGAACCCTATCAAAGACTTTCTCGAAGTCACCAAAAGCCAAGTACAGAGGTTTATCTTTGGCTATGTATTTCTCTTGTAGTTGCCTTACCAGAAATATAACATCAGTGGTGCTTCTGCCTGGCAAAAAACCAAACTGCATCTCATCTAGACAAACTCTATCCCTAATTAGTTGGGCTGTGATACTCACTGTAACTTTCATTACCTGATCCAATAATTTGATACCCCTGTATTTATTTCTATCTAAAGCATCACTTTTCCACTTGTAGCAGTTGACTATGGTGCTGCTACACCAGTCATTGGGTATGACTCCTTCATGAACTACCTGATTTACGATGCAGGTGACAAGACCATAACCCACATCGCCCGATATTTTAAGCATCCCAGCGGTGATTCCTGATGGGCCAGGTGCTTTCCCTGTCTTCGTATCCTTAATTGCTTCATCTACCTGGATACTGTCAATTCGGATAGCTGGTCGCTCAATTGGGTTAACCTTTCATTCTCCACATTCAGCAGTCTTTCATAATGGCATCTCCAAGTCTCTTTCTTTGTAGAATCATTAAACACAAGGGCACCATCATCTATGCGGAGACATTTCTCTCCTATGACATCGTGGTTGCTTCTCACACAGGCTTGCAATCCGAAATACTTCAGTTCTTTGGTCCTCATTTCGCTGAACATTGGCAAACTTCTTTTCTGCTACTCTCTTGACTATATATACCTGGATTTTAGCTTCCTTTTGGCTATCTGATACATTTTCCTGCTACCCCCACTCTTCCAGGCTCTCATGTACACCATGGAAGATACCAGATTGCTGTCCGACATGCCCAATAAAATCTCCAGCCACAAAGATGAGATCATTGTCACTCGTCTTTAAGGTAGCCTGCAGAAGAATATCATAAAAGTGCTCATTTGGTAGGCCCGCTTGTGGGGCGTAGGCAGAGATAATTGTAGCTTTACCATTCTGCAAGACTAGCCTGAGTTTAAGTACTCTATCACACACCCTCACGACCTCTATGACCTTATCCACCCATTTCTCTGCAAGAAGTATGCCCACACCCCCTATTCCATCACTGTTACCTTCTCAGAAGAGTTTATACCTATGTGCTTTGCCTGTGAGGACTCTGGCTGAAGCTCCTCTCCATCTTACCTCTTGTACACAACATACATCAACTTGTCTCTATTCAAGATCCGTGATCCTTTGGTCACAGGCATCATAATAGTTGTTCTTGCTTTTAACCTATCATTCAAACATGTTAGACTTGTTAAGGTTATTGCCTCTACGGGGGGTGGGGGGAGTAAGGAAGCATTGTATATGAAAGTGTTTTGGGCATTGTAATTATAAGCGTTATGATCCTAGGGGATGTAAGCATTACTGATGCTACAGATATAAATATACATACATACATACATACATACATACATACATACATACATACATACATATATATATATATATATATATATAATATATATATTATATATATATATATATATATAATATATATATATATATATATATATATATATATATATATATATATTATATATATATATATATATATATATATATATATATATATATATATATATATATATATATACCGGAGTAAACACATAAATGTGAAACAAGGTGGAAAAAAGAGTACCCAAATACCAGCGGTAGAGTAATATGCTTTATTTAAAGCAGCAGAAAATTCAACAAAACCTGTTTCTCTGAGTTTCCCGTTGCCGTTCATTGGACAGTTTTGCTAGTTTTTTCTAGCAAAAACTGTCCGATGAACAGCAACAGGAAGCTCAGAGTAACAGGTTTTGTTGAATTTTCTGCTGCTTTAAATAAGGAATATATATATATATATATATATATATATATATATATATAATATATATATATATATATATATATATATATATATATAAAGTTAATCCAAACAAGAAAACACAAAAAAACACAACAACGCGAGGACGTGGAACAAATATAGTATTATTGGACGCTCAGGAAAGAAGGGAAGAAGGAAGGTTTAACGTTTCGAGCGGAGCTCTTCGTCGGAAACATAGGAGAAGGCTGTTTAATTCTGAGATCCGCTCTGAATCAGCCAGCCACAGAAGGAAAGAATGCAACGCAACAGAGACGAACATGAAACGAAAAATCTTTTTTGGAGACAGTAACGGTTAAAAACACGGATAACACAGGCGCCCTACGGCTTTGAGACAAAAAGAGAGACACAAAAACAATATCAGCAAGCGTGGAAAAATAATTACCTTTTCGGTGATAAGAGACATGTTGAACAAGCGGCCGATGGAAACAGAATGGCTGAGGCAGCAAATCGCAAGAGGGTAAGAGAGAGAAGGGGGTAAGAGAGAGAGGGGACCAAGGAGGGTGGAAGGCGAGGACAGAAGCAGTGACCGAGAGAGAGAGGGAGAGAAGGAATCAGAGAAGAAGCAGTGACCAAGAGAGAGAGGGAGAGAAGGAATCAGAGAGGCTGGGAGAAAAAGGCGCCCAAACAATTTGGCAACGAAGCAATGGCGAAGGAAAGAAAATTGTTTAAAGACATCGTGCAGGGGTTTTGATATGATAAATATAAAGAAGTTATTATGCACGTACGCTGCGAAATATATAATAAACCTTTACATAAATAAATAACATGAAATACACGAAGGGACGAACAAAAAGACAAACGGGTCATTCAAAGCCTTCATTCTTCAGTCAGAAACTGATCCCTCATCGCAGATTTCGGCTGTTTAATTCTGAGATCCGCTCTGAATCAGCCAGCCACAGAAGGAAAGAATGCAACGCAACAGAGACGAACATGAAACGAAAAATCTTTTTTGGAGACAGTAATACACACACATACATAGATATATACATATATATATATTCATATATATATGTGTATATATATATATATGTATATATAGACACACACACACCTGTATATCTATATGCTCACACGTGAGTATTAGTTGACTGGTGGTTGAAGAATTCTTATTGTTTTTGGAAAATTGCTGATGTTTTTCTTTCTGTTGTTATTGATGTTGCTGCAGTTGCCAATGTTTGTTTTGTTTATTTTTTTTTTTATTTTGTAAGTAGATAGTATTGTTGTTGGTGTTGTTTCAAGGTATTGCTGGTATAATAGTTTTTTTTAATTAGTTTTTTTCTCAAAGTGTCATCTTTGATAACTTTTTTGTTGTTCATGCTTTTGTTGTGGTTACTGTTGTTGTTGTTATTTTTATTGTTGCTCTTATTGTTATTGTCGTCAATTCTGTTTACTGTTATGTCCATTATAGTTGTTGCTCTTGTCTATTGTTAGCTGTATGGTTGCAACATTTCAAAAAATCTTTTATCATACTACTTAAACGAGGTCAGTAAGTACAACCAACTGAAATTGATTATAAAGATAAACATTAACTAAATAAACAAACAAAAAATGTATTTGTTTAGGATTAAACAGAAGCCATGCAGGTTCAAACCTGGTGAGAAGCAGGTGTGTTATCACTCTCTGTTCTGTTTTTTTAATGACATAGAAAGATTTGGAAGAACTTCCGTTAGATCTCTGTACAACTTGCTGTGACTATGGTAATATAATCTAGTAAGCAAAGATGCTAAAGCACCCATAGATATGTCTACACACACACACACACACACACACACACACACACACACACACACACAAATACACAAATACACACATGTATATGGACATACATTTATTCAGATGTGTTTGTAGGTGTGTCTGTGTTTTATATGTGTGCATATGATTATGTATGCATATGTACATATACTGATATTATCTTTTGCTGCACATATGTGTGTATTTATATATTACCTGTATGTCTGTGTGTGTGTAAATATATATATATATATATATATATAATATATATATACATATACTCAGAAAGAAGAACACTCACATGCTCACAGGCACATACACACACACACACACACACAAATATATTTACATAGAGTATAAAAAGTTCAGAATAGTAAGAAGAAAATACATAATTTTTTAACTTGGAGTTACGCAATAATCATAATATTCATGATTTATTCTTTTATTATTTTATTCTTTTACTTGTTGCAGTCATTTGACTGTGGCCATGCAGGAGCACCCCTTTAGTCGAGCAAATCGACCAATCCCAGGACTTATTCTTTGTAAGCCTAGTACTTATTCTATCAGTCTCTTTTGCCAAACTGCTAAGTTACGGGGACATAAACACACTAGCATCGGTTGTCAAGTGATGTTGAGGGACAAACACAGACACACACACACACACACACACACACATATATACACACATAGGAAGGGCATCCAGCCGTAGAAACACTGCCAGATTTGACTGGGCCTGATGAAGCCTTCTGGCTTCACAGACCCCCAGTAGAACCGTCCAACCCATGCTAGCATGGAAAACGGACGCTAAACGATGATGATGATGATGATGATGATATATACGAAGGGGTTCTTTCAATTTCCGTCTACCAAATCCTCTGAACCTGGAACCATGTGGTTTGTAAGCAAGCTACTTACCACACAGCCACTCCTACGCCTATGGAATTTGCTGATGAAATTTACCAAAAACCCAGGGTATGCAACCAGTAAGTAGTCACATGGAGATATAGTAAGTTTGGCTCCCCTCATCAAGAGAAGGTTGGTAACAGTAGTTCATATAGTTGTACCAGAGATTTAAATGTTTGTAGAGTGAAAGGAAGTAGAATAAGATCAAAAGGCAAGGAGAGGGAGAAGGATTTCTGACATAGTGGGAAATGAGCAGAAGTAGAATAGACGAAACAGAGAAAGGAGGGGAGGGGTAAAGTTAAGGTCAGTGTGGTGAGAGGAAATGTCACTAGTGGTCAAGGGAGTCTCACTAAACAGACAATAAATCAGTTTCAAATGGAAGCTTACCAGGCAGAGACAGGAAGAGATAAGTAATGAAGGAAAGGCACAGAAGTGGGGGCAACAGGGGTGGAAGGTTTGCTGAGATAAGAAGGAAATGGTACAAGGAGAATAGAGAAATAAAATGCTGCTAGCATAACTAAGTAATAAGTAAGGGCTTAACCACAATTATGAGAAATCATAAAAGCTTTATGTAATGGGCAAATGTGGAATAAAACTTGTGCTTACATAAGAAGATTATGTCAGAATCTATTGAGTTGGTGCATGAAGCAGTGAAGGAGAGAATACAAACTCAAGACCATTTGAAATAAGTTTGAAAGGTATCTGAACCTATTAAGGTCTTTCACTGCAATTTGTTATGGAGGAAAAAATGTGTGAGTGTGTGTGTGTGTGTGTGTGTGTTGTGTGTGTGTGTGTGTGTGTGTGTGTCTGTGTCTGTGTCTGTGCATGCAGGACTTCACAGCTTCATAGGACCCTCAGGCAAGTCACTATGGTATTTATTCATTGATAGCAAGCAACAGCATACATGGATCAGAATTGAACCCCTAGACCCATGAGGCCCCCTGGATGACTGCTCAATGTGACCATATCTAAAGAAGGTACTTTATGTATATATGTATGTATGTATGTATGTATGTATGTATGTATGTATGTATGTATGTATGCATGTATGTAAGTATGTGTGTGTGTGTGGATGTATGTATGTATGTATGTACGTATGTATGTATGTATGTATGTAAGTATGTGTGTATGTATGTATGTATGTATGTATGTATGTATGTATGTATGTATGTGTATCTATTTTCCATCTTCTATATTTATATTATTAAATATGTAATCCTATACCTTGAATACCATATATACTGAGATCTCTATTCACAGGTCACTAATGTATCATTGTAAGTGTTAATTTAGGCAGACAAGGGTTGTGACATTGCTTTGGTGTAATGGTTAACACAGCTTTACACTTTACAACTAACATAGCATATGAATCATGCCTGACATGTTACAACTATTTTCCATTTCCTTCATCTAAATTATTAAATGTATGTATGTCATTATTCAGTTTATTTCAAGATTCCTTCCCAATAGAGAAAGAACTGGTTTAATGTTATTACCAACAAATTTATAATGCCAGAGAATAACATGTATTTATATCTTATTATTGTCTTTAAACATAGAAAAACAAGGAGATTATCCTGGTATGCTTCAGAGGTTAAGTACCCCTATCTCTTCTTTCCATGGAAAGAACTTGACAGCAATTACTAATTAAAGAAGACCCAATCCAGGACCTAGCTGATATAGCTAGGCTAATTCTAGTATAATACATTAGCCATTGGCATCAACAGATATTAAACAAGATTAAATATTTCATGCACAAACAACATATATTCAAAAATCTGAATACTTCGTGTTATTCTCTTGAAGGGCTCATGTAAGTCACAGCAGGGTCAGTGATATGCTGGAGCAATGGAAAGCCCTTTCAAGACAGACTGCACATCTACAAGTCCTCTCTTAAAATACAAGAAAGATATATAATGTCACAACATTAGCCAGATATATGTGGTTGCTAAAGTATTAAACTGTATCATTTCTTTTTTGAGAAATTTCTAGGACCCAGCCAAATATTAGTGCTTCAAGCTCTTCAATGCATACATTCCATTTTGTCGGAAAAATTATATGCTTTAAATGTTTTTAAATTTAATGACATGTGTGGTGTTATTTTCGTGGTGTTCATCATCATCATCATCGACATCATCATCGTTTAACGTCTGTTTTCCATGCTGGCATGGGTTGGATGGTTTGACTGGGGACTGGCAAGCCAGGAGGTGCACCAGGTTCCAATCTGCTCTGGCAATGTTTCTACAGCTGGTTGTCCTTCCTAATGCCAACCACTCTGAGAGTGTAGTGGTGCTTTTTACATGTCACTGGCACTAGAGCCAGTCTGGTGGCACTGGCATTGGTCACATTTGGATGGTGCTAAATTTACATTGTTCAAAAAAGTAAACAAATTCATTCTACTTACATATAGTTTGAACCATAAATGACTAGATATGTGCTGGACATTGTTGTAGAGCTGAAAAAGAAGTAATTTCTACTCTTCTCCTCTGGAAGCCATCTACTCGCAATACCAGAGGGCGCACACTCTCCTACCCTGATGTAATCTCCAGGGATACAGGCATCCAGCAACAGGACCTCCGTAATGCTATGATGGACCGTGAAGTCTGGCGTAACATAGTAAATTCCATTATCTCGACCACGGTCGAACAATGATGATGATGATGAGATATGTGGGCTTTTCTTTTTAAACTATGAGGCACCATATATATATATATATATATATATATATATATAATATATATATATATATATATATAATATATATATATATATATATATATATATATATATATATATATATATATATATATATTAATATATATATTTATACACACACACTCACACATACACACATATGTATGTCTTGAAAAGTTGCTATTGCAAATGAAGACATGTATTAGTTAATGTTTGCTTAGAATGCCATGTAAATCCATTTATGTCCAACTTTCAATCAGGTATTAAATACTGTTCTCCAATATTTGTTTGGTATAATATGCATTTGAATAGATCATAGAGTGTATATCCTAGATAAGAATAAAACTAGATTCAGTTGTAAAAAAAAAAAAAATTATCATGTCAGCTTTACACATACTTCACTAAGTGTATACTAGTGTGCTATGTGTTAATCATTGCAGAATTGTTGCATAATCATTCTGTATGCCAAAGCATCAGAAGAAAATCATATTTTACTCCGTTGTTGGTTACTGATGTTAGTTGCTTGGCAGATACAAACAGTGAACTGTGAGTATATTCATCAGAATGTTCTATATAGCAGCAAAAGAAAACAATTTAACATTCATTTAATCGGTGATATAAAAAGATAGGAAGAAAGAGATTGACTTTCAGTGCAGTCAGGTTGTCTGCTTTAAGAGATTGGTTCATAAATTTACTATATTACAAGAAGTCTCAAGCTACTGGCAAAAATGTTTAAATGACACTCTGTCTGTTTCAATGATGAGGATTTCAGTTGATCCAATCAAAAGAACAGCCTGCTACCCTTAACATAGTTGTCAGGGAGATTCAGTGTGACACAAGATAAGACAAGGCTGGACTTTTGAAATACAGGTTCTACTCATTTTTGCCAGCTGAGTGAACTGGAGCAATTTGAAATAAAGTGTTTGGCTCAAAGACACTGAGAATTGAACTTATGACTTTATGATCATGAGCCAAATACTCTAAATGTTAAGCCATGCATCTCTTTAAGAACTAAGTCACAGAGAAAGTTCACTTGTATATTTTTTTTGTTCAGAATACACACATAAAAGGCAGTGAGCTGGCAGAAACTTTAGCATGCCAGACGAAATGCTTAGCAGTATACCTACACATACACACACACACTTATGTATACATCAGCAATAGAGTAAATTACAATTTTCCTCTGATGATCCGGTATATAAGGTGATTATGTACCATCTTTGTAATGATTACCACATAGCATACTGATGTTGGATGTTTG
>NC_043000.1:106210944-106268444 GCF_006345805.1 Octopus sinensis | reverse complement strand
GGGCTAGAGAATCTTCTGGACGCACACTAAAAGGGTAAAAGGGAAAAGCCCTCTTAACTAAGTGAGTGGAGAATTTGAAATGTTGGAGAGAAGATTTTATGCCAAGGGCAAACAGAGGTATCTTGCTATAAAGAAGATAGATAGCTACTCTGCATTTATATAAGGGTTGGTGAGAGTATCTGTGAAAAAGATTAAATGGTAGTGATGGGATGCCAGAGTAAAACCCTCAAGGAGTTAGAGATGATATGAGCAGTGGATCAGAAAAGGTGGTGGAGGAAGTTATAAAGTAAAGTAAGTTAGTAAGTTATCTTCTTGAGTCATACTGACTCGTAAGGGCTGGTTTTCTGGTTTCATGGCACACGTATATTCCCCACCTGGATGGGATGCTGGTCCATCGCAGGATTGCTCATTTTTGCCAACTGAGTGGTCTGGAGCAACATAAAATGAAATGTTTTGCTCAAGAACACAATATGTCACCCAGTCCAGGAATTGAAACCACAATCTTGAGTCCAACACCCTAACCACTATGCCATGTACCTCCACATAGGCAGTTATAAGAGTGAGAAGGAAGAGTAACAGATTGTTAGAAATAGGGGGGGGGGTAAAGGTGAATGTAGTGAGTAATGAACAGAGTGAAAGAGTGGCTTGATGGGACATACAAGTATGGTTGGGGTGGGAGATGGTAAGGTGAGAGAGAAAGGAGTGACTCAAGGATGATAGTTCAAGAAGTAAGTGAGGATGAACAAAGCATAGGTACCATGGGAAGGGAGATGAAGAGGTACATGAGGGTCGGTATAGTGAGCGGGTGTGGTGGTAGACACAAGAAACTGCTGGCAATGACAGTTGATATGTGAGGTGTTAGAATGAAGCATGACAGAGGAGGTGGGGGGAAAATTTGGAGATATGTGGTAAGAGATGATAACGAGAACGAGGGATGAAAGTAGAGAGATGGCAGTAATTGGTAGCACAAAGAGTTAGGAGATGTAATATGTGTTGGGGAAAAGGGTGGGTAGGGAGATGAGATATAGAGGATTCTTGACTGAGCAGTATGGGTGTAGGGAATGGGCCCAGTATGTACAAGTATAGACAAAATGTTTTTAGGATCTCATATTTGCTATGATGGATGGATCATCTCAAGTACAGCAAATCACCAAATGTATCAGTTCTTTGTCATCTCCTCCATGAGGCTCAGCATCTTGAGATCAGCCTTCACTATTTTGAGAGGAATTTTATCAGGAAACATAAAATTTCTTGTGGCACTGCTTCTTAAAATGTGAATGTTAATCTTCAATGTATGCAAATATTTTATGAGATCCCAGTAAATTCCTAGGCACAGGTATAACATAGTCCCTTTACTCTCCTGTTTAACAGGTCCTCACCTTAACTGCCAAAAGTTGCCTTCAAAAATTTTTAGAACTCAAAGTAAATATTTAAAAAGTACAGTGAAAAAAATGCTCGTTGTCATTGGTGTTGTTGTTGCTGTTATTGTTTAACCTCAAGTTATCTCTGATGAGCAGTTCTATGATCAAAAGTGTTCATGCTGTGACCATCGTGTCTTAGTTCAAGACTTACTGTATCAAGGATAAATTATGCTTAGACATAAGTCTCATTCCTTTTTAAAAATAGTAGGGTGACAGCAAGGTGAGATTCTTCTTTTTTTGAGGATTTGACTTCTATTTCTAGCATGTCAAGTAGTTACTTTGAAACACCCACATTAGTTTCTGTGCTGGTAGTAGTACAATTAGGAGTGGTGGTAGAGGTGGTAGTGGTGGTGGTGGTGGTGGTTGTGGTGGTGGTGGTGGTGGTGGTAGTGGTGGTAGTAGTAGTAGCAGCAGTTGACACAGTGCCAATATTTTCATGTTTCAACTAGAAACGGTTTTATACTTCGAGGTTGTTGTCACAACTTGCCTTTGCAGTCTCAATAATATTATTTCCATATAAACTGTTTTACATTAACTCTTTTTGTTGGAGATAACTCCTTCCATCTGGCACCATATGGAAGTAAGGAACATAATCAAACTTATTGGTGTTGTTATTGTTGTTGTAATTAGTTGTGGAGAAAGAATTGTAGCAGTTGTTGTGGTTGTGATGATAGTGTTGTTATTGTTGTTGCTGTGGTTCTGGTAATAGTGATGGTAATAGTTGTGGAGGTGTTGATGAATTATTTATTTTTGTAGTGATGGTGGTGGATGTCTGTTGTGACAATGTTGTGTAGGGATCCTATCACATTGACAGAGGTGATGGGCACGACATGTTTGTAAGCAATCTGACTGACAAAGAATCAAGGCACTTCAATGGTCAGAATTCTGAAAAAGGACATCTGATGACGGGAGTGATATCTATATTAATATGCATGTATCAGTATATAGATATATAAATGATTTTGATATATGTATCAGTATGTAAGGCAGCAAGCTGTCAGAATCATTAGCATGTCGGGCGAAGTGCTTAGCAGCATTTCGTCTGTCTCTATGTTCCGAGTTCAAATTCCACTGAGGTCAACTTTGCCTTTCATCCTTTTAGGGTTGATAAAGTTAGTACCAGCTGAATACTGGGTTCGTTAAAAGTTGAAACCAATTTGAAACCAATACGTACATCAATATGAATGGACAGTTGAATGGCTAAGAAGCTTGCTTTATAACCACAAAGTCTAGCATTTGATCTCATTGTAAAGCACCATTGGCAAGTATCGCATATCATACCATCGAGTCGACTCAAACCCTTTGAGAGAAATTGGGTAAACGGACATGAGTTTGACTTTACTCTACGCAACGACCTGCTGAGTCTATCTGAAGATAATGCTAAGGGTACAAGTGTCTGTGCAATGCTTAGCTACTTATAACACAGTCATGCATTCATACTCTCTCTCTATTCAATGACACTTCTACTATTCCTCATGCTTTACCCCTCTCTCACTATTCAATGACTCTTCTCCTATTCTTCATTCTTGCTTTTTTCTTAATCCTAACATTCTGAAAAAGATATTTCTCTAAATATTATAACTATTTCGAAAATAATTTCCAAAACAAACATTTTGAAAAAAATCTTTCTCTAGTATTAGGACTGTATCAATTTAACCATAACACGAGCTTCATAACGTTCAGAACTGAAATACGTATTGAACTAACTCTCTTATACAATATTACCTCTCATAACTCTCTACCATAAAAATGTTGGAAACCTAGTGCTTTTTCAAATATTAATAAAATTTGTCGGACCTATTTTCATGCGTCGGCCATCGAAACTTAGTGCATTCCGACTGCATGAAAATAGATTCGACATATTTTATTATTACTCTAAAAAATACTAAATGGCAAACATCTTTATGGTCAAATACGTTTAGAGCAATTCCAGACCATAAAAATCGCAATTTAAAATGTAGTCTAGCGACAGTGGTGTAATTTTCCATCAAACTACGAACAGGAGTTTAGATACGTACTAGTTACTACAAATAATTGTTTGTACGAAAAGTAAGGCCATACGTACATTAAATTGTCTTTAAATCAAACGGCGGCAGAAGAATTATCGTTGAACCTTTATAAGGTAAGTTTATTGTTGATTGTTCAAAGGTAGGGAATGGAAACAAGCTATTTGTACTGACCCCGAATGGGAAGACAAAAAGTGTTGTTTATCATGCAGCTTTGCAATAAGTTCCAAATAGACAAATAAAAAATTTTGATGAAAATTGTTTATTGCTTCAAAAATATTGTTGAAGTTTAATAAAATTTAATATATGCTCAATGCATGAAGTGTCATTATTGGGCCCAAGGCCCAATGAAGATACTTCCATAGGAGCTAGCTTAAAAGCCGCTTGTTAGGGCAGCTTTTGAACTAGTACATACATATATACATGCGGACATACATAAAGCACACATCATGCCTACATAGAAACATATAGAAAAAATGCATACATACATACATACATACATACATACGTACGTACATACATACATACATACATACATCTATCTTAAGAGAAGGCTAGTAGCAAGCCATTACATACATGCATCGTAATGAACATCACCCATTAAAAGTGAAACTAGTTTGTAATTATGTATTTCGAAATATTTAATTATATGATTATGTAATATGGACTCTTTAATAATGTATTTTAAAATGATTTGAACGTAAAAATGTACTAACGGAATACACAATCATGAAATGATTTGATTGTAGGAATGTATTTTGGTTGTAATATAATATTTTGGAACGAGCATCTAGGTAGAGGTTCGATCTGCTTGAAATAACAGCTAAATATCTCTCATATTGGAAAGAGAGGATTGGACGCAGCTGTTTGGACGCTGACGACTTGGCACGGCTGACTGGATATTCAGCTTGTTATATCGACAGTACTTTTTGGCGTTGGAGGCAAATACGATGCACACGTGCGCAGAAAGATACACATAAAAATAGAAAGAGAAAGTAAGAAAGAAGAGAGAGAGAGAGATTATAATTTATTTAAAAGCCCAGATTGGATGATCACAGCTGGACTCCTGGATCTACTGGATTAGAGCTGAAAAATCATAGAACTAAATAGCAATAACAAAAAGCAACAACTGCAAACAACAGCCGTAATTGCATGGCAACAGCAACATTGACAACGAAATGGGGATACCCCTATCTGGTTATTTGACCTGCAGGAAATAATATTACAGTGTCTCTGAAATCCACGAGGTACTACCATTTTTGATTTTTTGTTAAAGAAAGAAAAGGGTATCAGATACTGGAAAATATGTTTAAAACGATGGGATGGTCAAGGTTAGAATGCCTCTGGTCTTAGGTCTGCTCATTTGAAGCTAATATGGGTTTAAACAACAACAGTGATAACATTAACAACTGTACAGTAACATCAATGCACCAACAAGAAGAAGAACCGCCGCTGCCGCTGCCGCCGCCGCTGCCGCTGCCGCCGCCGCTGCCGCTGCCGCCGCCGCTGCCGCTGCCGCCGCCGCTGCCGCTGCCGCTGCGCCGCCGCTGCCGCTGCCGCCGCCGCTGCCGCCGCCGCTGCCGCTGCCGCCGCCGCTGCCGCTGCCGCCGCCGCTGCCGCTGCCGCCGCGCTGCCGCTGCCGCTGCCGCCGCCGCTGCCGCTGCCGCCGCCGCTGCGCTGCCGCCGCCGCGCCGCCCGCTGCCGCCGCGCCGCGCCGCCACCACCACCACCACCACCACGTTTATGTACGCGTGTTTATGTATTTTGTATGTGTTTCGTGAGTGTGCATATGGATTTGCTTACTATATTGTTTGTATCCGTGCCCTTTATATAGTCTTTTTTCCATTTATTTACTTATTTAACCGTATTTCTTATATTTCATGAGTATGTATATTTTTGTCTTTTGCATGTGTGTATATGGCTTTATATATTATACTGTTAGTATCTGTATCTTTTTTCCTCTTGTCTTGTTCGTTGTGTTGCGTAGTGTGGTCGTGGGGGTGCTATTGTTTCATTCATGTTTTCTGTTGAGGCTCGGTCTGTCTATTACTATGTGCGTGGCCTCTGTAATCTAAGTGTCATGTCTGTTCTCATCGTTGAGCTCCCGCCAGTGTTCGCCTATCTGCTCCCCTATGCTACGTACTGTCTCCCCAATGTAAGTTGTCTTGTTTCTGCTCCGTCCCTCAGTACATCGTAAGCTATAGATTACATTCCTAATCCTACAGTTAACCTGTGGGTTCATCTTATTATACAATCGTTCTTCATTCACGGAGACCTATCGAATGGATATGTTCTATAGATCAGAGATTTTATGGGGGTTCCTGGTCGTTCTGCTACTTTAATCTGTAGATTTACTTTATCTAATGCTTATCTAATGTTTTAAAAAGCGTTAGATAACGATTAGATAGGGTAAAATAATACCTGTTTATCTGTTTCAACACACGATTTCACATCAGGAATCTTGTAAAATGAATTCATAAACGTACATGTATATATACGTGGAAGAGGAGTGCTTTCAAATATGATTCTGATATTACTATGCTTCTGAAAAAATAGCATCAATCGTCATCAAATACAATACAAACTTTGTGATAAATTCAAGGTTGAGAGACGGAACTGACATGTACTATACAAATGAGAAAGTTAATTGACCGTTTTTACAAGTCTACTATATCGACTATGACAGTTTTTTTTTATCAAAGAATCTAGACATTTTTACCGAACATCAGAAAGTTCAACTCAAATTTAGAAATGTTCTTTTTTATGTAACCAACATCATTGGAATAAAAAGTAATTCATTAAGATTAGATGGCTTCAATATTTTTTTTCTTATATGTCTTGAGTTCGTTGCACTGAAGAGCATAGAATGCATATTCTGCATTGATTGCGAAATCACAGGTGATATGTAACTAAATTCTGTTTCTAAATGACTTGCTTTGAAGTTTTGCATTCGGTACAATTTGTTTATTTTAGTAGTTTTGACTGCAAAAGTCCCTCCTAGCGTGCGGTACCTATGAATAATAGTACCCTCTATATAATATATATATATATATATATATGTATATATATATATATATATATATATATATATATATATATATATATATATATATTATATATATATATTATATATATATATATATTATATTAAATTAGAGATAAAACCACTATTAGGCAAATCAAACAGTGAGAAACATAAGCCAATACATAAAATTATTTTTAAAATATAAAAGTTAAAAATAAAAAATTATTAAATAATTTAAACTTATAAATTTTATATATATATACAAATATATATATATATGTATGTATGTATATTTTTATATTTATATATTATTTAATTAATTAATTAATTTATTTATTTATTAATTTTTTTATAAATATCAAAAGTATTAAAAGTTTAATAAAAGATAAAGAGTAAAACACTACGATCGTTTCATGGCTGTACCAATTCGAATAACAATAATTTAAATTCAATTAATAATTCGAGTTATGGTTACAGTCAATCTTCAGGTTAATTGAAATATTTTTTAAATAATCAGAAATATTTAAACAATATTTTAAAGATATAAATAATATAATAATTTTACTTATAATAAACTCTATTATCAAACTAGAAACTTAAAACTTAACAATTATGATTATATCAAAATCGATTATAATGTTAAATATTAATTTTAATTTATAAGGTAAGAAACCCACCAATAATCTAATATCGGTAATAGTCTATTCTAATTACATAAATATTAAAATATATATATATATATATATATTTGGCGAATGGTGCGGGTGAGAATGTGTACGCTTCAAGTGTGGGTGGATGAGTGTATAATTTTAGGCGCATGTACGTGGGTGTGAGGGCGTGCATGTATAGGTATGGACATGCGGGGTTACGCGAATACTATGAACTTTTTACCCCCTTACTTTTACTCCCTCCCCTCACTTAGCGGTCATTCAAATAACGGTCCATCGCACAGTAATTTCCCTTTGTTTAACGGTCATTTTCATACCATTTTTCCGATGGCCGGATAACTGAAGAGATGGCGCTGTGGATTTCCACCCCGGCATCCGAAACTCGGAGTTTTATCATGGCTAACGAATAATTGTCACATATTACATTTACAGATATATATATATATATATATATATATATATATATATATATATATATATTATATATATATATGTATGTATGTATGTATGTATGTATGTATGTATGTATGTATGTATGTATGTATGTATGTATGTATGTATGTATTGAATCTTGCATGCATGAAGTGGATTCGATCCACCACAGCCAAATTTAAATTGACACTGCAACAGAACTTTTCCCATGGTGGAACAATGGTTTTTCTCTGACAGCGGTTTCACATTTTCCAGATGCCTTCAGCTAGGTCGAAATAATGTCTTCACTACTTGACCCTTTCTAACCTTTTCTACTTCACCAAAAGCTAGAATAGAGATAACAAGATTACCAACTAAATCTATTGTTTTCAATGATATATATATCCTCGCAAGCAAAATCAGTTGGTTACTGGTGACAACTCGTGAGTTGAGAGAGAGCTAACTCGTGAGTTGAGAGAGAGCTAACCGACCACCAGAATTATGGAAGCAGGCAGACAACACGGCCAGAGAAAGACAACGTCCCACACACTCTCTCACTCTCACTAGCTCTAATTCTATTCTCCTACAACATCATTCTATCGTTATCTGTGAATTACTACTACTAAACAATGAAGAGGATACAAACTCAAACTTTACTTCGCATGCTTTTGGATTTATCAAAACCTGCTCGTCGAGGCAAGGTATTTGTGACGTAACGGTAAATAAATATTTCCTTAAAACTTCATGCATTGTTCATCTATCACACCCTACAGTAAACAATTATAACCACAAATTATTATCGTTACCACTGCTGATTACGACATCATAATAATATTGCGTACAAATCAATTTCTCCTGTTACAATTGGTAACTACACCAAAAGTAAAATCCTTTTACCGTTACAATTGGTGTCCCTCGATTTCAACTAAAATTGTTTAGAAGCAATTTCTGCCGTTATATATATATATATATATATATATTGGCCAACTAACCTTTTGCGTCGGACCACGGGTACGGTAACATCGTTCTTTTCGTCTGCTGTAAGGCTTATTCTCAATACGCCAGCTGAATTCAATTCGTTTCCAGTCGAAAGACGCCTGTTGTTATGTCCTATTATTATTATTATTATTATTATTATTATTATTATTATTATTATTATTATTATTATTATTATTATTATTATTTTCTGTATTTATATTTGTATTATTTTTTGTTGTTTTTTTTTGTATTTATATTCGTGTAACATCGTCGGTTTTTCTGTCCTTGTTTCGTATACATTCGATCCTTTTTCCAAGGAATCTGATGCTCTTAGTTTAGTTTTTCCTTGGGGCTGGCCAGATTGGAACAATCTCAAGATTAATCAGCCGAAATTGCGAGGATGATCCGGTTCTTGACTGAAGAGTAAAGGTTTCGAATGACCCGTCCGTGTTTTTTGTATCGTCTATTTGGATGTTTTGCGTTCTTGTCCCATTTTGTATTATATATATATATATATATATATATATATATATATATATATAATATATATATAAACAGCCGAAATTTGCCATGATGAATCGGTTTCTGACTGAAGAATGAAAGCTCTGAATGACTGTCTGTTTTCCGTGTTCGTCAATTCGTGAATTTCACGTTCTTTATATATAAAGTTTTATTCTCTCTATATATATATATAATTCTCAGTAACCTCTCATCTCACACACACAATATCCATAATACACATACATACGCACAGGTGCAAATGTAGACTCCCGTTAACAAATTACACACACAGCGAAATTCTTTATCTGCAGACTACTTGGTTGGCAATGTTGAAAAACCGAGCTGTGATTGGTTAAAGTAAAATATCTTCCTGCAGATCCTTATAACATCTTGATTGCTAAAGCCATAAAGTGGCTTTACACTTGACTGATTACAGGATAATTTGTTTCAGTATGTACGTATGTGTATGTGTTTGTATCTGTATGTACGTATATGTACATATGTTTATATACACATACATACATACATACATACATACATACATACATACATACATACATACATACATACACACACACACACACACACACACACACACACACACACACACACATATATATAAGCATGTACATATATATGTATGTATATTTACATATATAGAGATAGATAGATATGTATGTGCACACACCCACCCACACATATATACATAAATACACACACACACATATATATATTCATATCTATATACATATACATATATAAATATATATGTATACACATATATATACACACGTACGTACGTACCTATCTATCTGCATGCATACATACATAATACATACATACATGCATATATATATGCACACATACACACGTATAGTTAGAATATAAGTTAATAAATACTTCTCAGTGGTAGCGAGAATTATTTTATCATGCAAAATATATTAGCGAGAATGTTCAATAAAAAGTGCAATAGTAACGTTTTAGAGTGATATGGAAAAATGTTTTAGCTCCAAAGGTGAAGAAGACCTTATAAATTATTAATCGCTCTAATCGTGATATATATTTTTTTATTGAACACCCTCGCTAATCCGTATTGTAATTTTGAGTACCATTATAAAGTATTTATCCATTTATGATTCATAATCGCTCAGTTTTGCAGGTTCATTAATGATTGATCTAGTTTGAGCATTTTAGTAAACGTTTTTGTTCGTACCTGTGCGTTAGATATTTCGTCCCTTTTCTGTATAGAAACGATTTTTCGCGTTGTATATAAACGACCTGGTGCAACTTATAAATCTTCTTTAGCTTGTTACTGATGAAGACTTCATTATACACGCTGGTGTATGAATGGACTAAAACCTAAAATCTTTGTTATGCGTTAGTTCAAGTTTCTATTTCATAGATGCCAACAGCAGTATGGTCGCCCAGAAAATTACTACTATTCCCTTATATACTACCCCTTCCATGTGCCCTCACAACGAGCATGCTACGGATGTGGAGGCATTTCTTTATCGCAGATACATATGATACTTTACCACTGCACGGGAAGATTTGACGTTTGCTTGTGGTTCCCAGAAATAGAAGTCCTGACTTCTATTGGACTTGAATTATAGTGAGAAAATATTGTACTGGATGACCAGCCTCACCCATTCGTTCTTAACTTACTGGACCATACACTGGACTGTTAAAAGCCTGGTTTTCAAAAATCTCTATAATGACAACATATAATCATAGAGAGAATCAAAGAAACGCGAGTTCGATTGAAACTATGATGGGTCTCGGTCAGATCTGATGCTCTCACAATAATGAAACGCCCTCTTAGACTTTTTTTTTTATTAGCAGTCAATACTGAGCAATATATGTATAAAGAGAATGATTAAACACATCATCGCCGATATAAATTATGTTGTATGATGAGTTTATGCATGTAATTTTCCTGTTAAAAGTTGTTGCTGAGACAGACAAAAAGATTGATCATCCGAAGTTTCTCGTCATCCTCCCAGAAATCCATGTTCGCTTAAATAGCTTGGCTAATAACACACACAGATGCACACATGCACGCACGCACGCATATACACACAACTGTGTGTGTGTGTGTGTGTGTGTGTGTGTGTGTGGTGTGTGTGTATGTATGTATGTAGTATGTATGTATGTATGTATGTATGTATGCATGCATGTATGTTTGTATGTATGTATGTATGTATGTATGTATATATGTATGTATGTATGTATGTATGTATAAAAATTTGTCCTACGTATGACATTAAACTGCATCCGGTCTTGCATTCGGGAGTTCTGCAGTTGTGTGGAGCGTGGTGTCATTCCTGAATTACCATTACTCTTAGTTCCGTTCTCATCCAGCTCGGTACTACCTGTTAGAGATCTATCTATGGGCTAAATCGATTTCTCAGTGGCAGAGGAAGCACCCGTTACTTTTGACAAAGGTGTGGGGAAAGCAGCTGAAGCCTTTTAGAGTTGTCACAACACTCTCATTCTTCAGCTGTCATAGCCTAGATGTTCCACCAGGACTTTAACTGGATTTTCGAGATGTGTGTAATCAAATCATCCTTGATTACAAGTGGCAGGCACGATATATATATATATATATATATATATATAGTATATATATATATATATATATATATATATATATATATGTGTGTGCGTGTGTGTGTGTGTATGCATGTATATGTGCGTGTATGTATGTATGTATGTATGTATGTATGTGTGTGTGTGTGTGTGTATATAAGTAGAGGATAAAATATATATTCTTTTATTTGTTTCAGCCATTTGACTGCGGCCATGTCAGGGCACCGCCTTGAATGGTTTTAGTTGCACAAATCGATGTCGGAACTTATTTTTTAAAGCCTAATACTTATTCTATCGGTCTCTTTTGCCTAATGGCTACGTTACGAGGGCGTAAACACACTAATACGGGTTGTCAGGTGGTAGTGGGGCACAAACACACACACACACAAAGACTTACACACACGACGGACTTCTTTCAGTTTCCGTCTATCAAATTTACTCACAAAGCTTTGGTCGGCTCGAGGCTATATATATAGAAGACACTAACCACACAGCCCAAGATTCCGAGTTCGATTCCAAGCATTGACCTGAACAACAACAACAACAACAACAACAATAATAACATCGAAAAATACCTTAGGAATGAGAACTCAGGTTCGAAGACACCTATTGAAGACACCAGCCGAAACGTTGTGTTAACAACAAACAAGATGAGGATAAATATCTGTCGAATGTAAATAATGTAAATAATTTAAAGAATTTACTTTTACAAATTTACATATTCGCTTCGCTTGCTTTGGATACCCAAGTGTATTTTTGCATTTTTTCGAATTATTTTGATTTTACTATGGATACTGCAGAAACATATATCAAAAACCAATTATTGCTCCATATGTTGGTGTGTAACAAGCTTCAACTGTTCCCGTTTACTAAATATTAGTCATAAGACATAAGGCAACCTGAAGCTACAATAGAAAAGTACTTGCCTATGGTATTACATAACGGGATCGAACACGGAACCACAAATATTGATATATATATACTTTAAAAAATATATATATACATATAATATTCTACAAAAAAAAAATATACACAAAAAAAGATCTCCGAAAAATGAACCATTCTCCAGTAAATCTACAGAGATTTATTGCCAGTCAAATAAGTTATATTGTAATAATCTCTCAGTAAACACTTGTTTCTGTAAGTGTTTACACTTGCCTGGTATATTTCCTTGTCATGTTCAAAAGGATCGTAGCGTTAAGGAAGTGTTTAAAGCGAGTTCTATTAACTTCATCGTAGCTACGTTGAAGTTTTTTTCAAATCGAACTCGTCTTCAAAGTAAGAAGTACAAAAATACATTAAATGGAAACATAGTATATGTTCGGTGCACTTTTCAAGCCTGTACAGGTTCAATTTTTCTGCAACTCTTTAGTCCCAGAAGAAATAGGCGCTAGTATATTTGTCAATAGCGTGGGTATATTCATCAAATTAAACAGTACCGTAGATCTATTACAGCCGATCATATCAATCGGTTTCGCACAGGTATTAGATAATCAAACCATTGTCTAATAACTGCGCAGAGGCAACACCAGATGCTCTCATAATGATCACTGCATCACAAAGAAAGGCAGAGGTGATGTCAAAGGATCCCCAGCGGGCAACGAAACGTGCAGAAGTATGTGGGTGCAACAGAAGTTTCTTCCAGGACCAGATTTAACAACCATAAATCCCCCTTTAATATCCAGAAAAGATACAATGTCACTGCCCTGGCTAAGCATGTATGGTCGTTTAATTACATTAAAACATTCTCTTTAACTGGACACACCGAACCTGTAAGCGCGAAAGTTTTTGCTCTTGGCCACATAAGGAAAATACGTGATTGTTTACTTACAGATGTTACTATGATTATAAACATTAGGACCTCCACCATCAGTCCTTCCATCATTACATCCAGAGAATCTAGCAAAATTTGGTCGCAGTAAACTAATAAATACGCATTCGTACATGCAGTCACACAAAAGGTTAAAGGTCTGGGTACCCGTTAATCTTCATTCCACCCTCTACACACATACAGACTCCTCCCTTACACACATATCAATCCTACACTAATGATACTGGCAATCACCACTCACTCAGAGTGTTTTTTCGGAGGGGGGGAGGGAGGTAAGGCACAGAACCCTTAAGTGCCTCTCGCGACTTCGTTTCGCCTTTTTTCACAGCACCCACAAACCAGATGTGACACTTCCTTACCTTCAGTAACAGAGAAGTCACCATTTTTTCCATACCAACCAACTCTGACGAGCGCAGTTTTTAGATAATCGTCTGATTACCTAATATTCTGTGCAAATCCGTTGGGTAAGATCGGTAATGATAGATTCATATAATTTGGTTAATATCTATCTATCTATCTATCTATCTATCTATCTATCTATCTATCTATCTATCTATCTATCTATCTATCTATCTATCTATCTATTATCTATCTATCTATATATATATATATATATATATATATATATATATATATATATATATATATATATTATATATATATATATATATTAGACTACCTATAACCCGTTGGGTTCAGTTTATAAAAAACATTGAAATTGCTTTCAGCATTGCATTGAAATGAAAGTTAATTTTATGATGATTCAGTTAAATATTTCAGTTCGTTCGTGTCATCATAGGTCTGGTTTACAAGCTCGTGTTTAAGGTTTTATTGATTATTTATCAGGAATGTCTCTCCTGTTCTGTCAATGAAAATTTATGCACATGTGTTCCTCTCTAAACTGTCGCAAGCAAAGTCATACACATCTTTTTGCTCACAATTCAACAGAAGGTCCGTCTCTTCTACAAATCGTCTTCGTTCTTCTTTGCTGTATTGCAACTCATGCAATAATCCCATATTGCCAATATCCTGATTAGCGACAATATTATTTAGCGTTGGTAAGTTAAAGTCACTAAGACTTTTGCCCAGGTCGTTGTCTTCAAGATACAGAAGACATTGATCACAATGTCTCTCGCTAATCAAAAGGTTAGAGTTTCTTCACTTTCAGGGTTATGTTACTTTCGAAGTATTTTCCCATTATGCACTGTTTTGGCTATTTATGAAAGTACCCGGATCTTTTCTATTCTGAAGCCAGTTTTTTCAAATTTTTCCTACTGAACCAAACAATTTGAAACTTCGTATACTGGTAGAATGTGTCAAAAGTAAACTTAATTGTAAACCAGAATGAAAACGGAATTGTAACTTCTAAGTTTAACGTTGTTTAATAATTAGAATTTTAACCAATGATATTCCGTCATTCGGCTTTATTTTATTTACTCCGTCTCGACCACCAATTTCGTGACGTATTAAACATCTTAAATGTAAACAAGCGTGTGTGAAGAGACAGAGAGAGTAATGTGTGAAAGAGAGAGATAACTGAAATTTTTTACTCGGTGTATGTGTATATGTATGTCTGCATGTATGTGTGTGTGTATGTATGTGTAAGTATGTGTGTGTATGTATGTGTGTGTGTATGTATGTATGGCCGATTCATCGTAATTACGATGAATCGGCCATACATACATAGATACATACACACACACACATACATGCAGACATACATATACACATACACCGAGTAAAAAATTTCAGTTATCTCTCTCTTTCACACATTACTCTCTCTGTCTCTTCACACACACTAACAGAAGCACTTCACTTACACAACATACTGTCTCCCACACCCCATCAAACACACACACACACACACACATGTACATCAATGCTTCCCCTAGACGGTAACTTCAAAGACAAACTTCCCTCGTCATAAAATCGCTTCCTCTTAGTCTCTTTCGCTCTCATTACTTATGTAAAAAAATAAAAGTTTTTTACGGAAATCGACGGAAAACTTGTGCTACGACAAGAGAAACTTCGCCGAAATTTAATATTAAAAAAGCAAAGAGCTGGCAGAAACGTTAGCACGCCGGGCGAAATGCGTAGCCGTATTTCGTCTGCCGTTACGTTCTGTGTTTGTTTACAGTTTTCCGAACGTTAGTACGTCACAAAAGCGCTTTCTACGTCACACTAATAGAATGCAGTCAAGTTTTTACACATGAAAACAAACAATCTGATTGGTTAAAATTCGCAGTTTTAATCTACGATTAAAGTCATAAAATAGATTTTTCTCAAATAAACTAGTTCCAACCTGTGTCTTGTTTTGCTAGACTCTATCAGCATACGAAGTTTCAGATTATTTAGTTAAGTAGAAAGATCTGTGGTCCTGGCTTCAGAATTGAAAAGATCCAAGTACCCCGCAAAACTGCGTATCTCGGGAATCCGTGGTCCGATTTACGCAAAACTTGTTTCATTCCGTTTGTATTCACATTCCAGGGGTACCTTAATTCAGAGTATTTTCCTATTATTCACCGGTTTGGCTATATTAAATTACCGACAAGCACGCAAGCAAGCAATCACAGAGTTTTAGTAGTAGTAGTAGTAGTAGTAGTAGTAGTAGTAGTAGTATATATGTGTGTGTGTGTGTGTGTGTGTGTGTGTGTGTATTGAGAGTAAGAGAGGGAGAGAGAGAGGGGAGAGACAAAGAGGGAGAGTGGGAGAGAGAGGGAGAGAAAGAATGAGACAGGAATCCCTCGTGTTACAGAAGCAATGAGTTCCTGAAAACTTGTAACGCGGATCTCCGCAACTCGAAATGAACTTTCCCATTCACTTTATGTTATAAAATTATACGTCCTGAAAGATAATTTCGAGAGAAAAATAGCAATAAATAAATAAATAGATATGTAAATAAATAAAAGGCAACGCGACCACTTTTATGCATGAAAATATTTTCTAAATACAGTAGGGTCACGTGTTCGAACCTAATTCATTAACCAAATTGTTTGTTACATGAGTTATTGAAATACATATAAATAGGGATAAACCGTTCCAATCCACATCCAAACTCCACATAAAATTGCTGTGAACAAGCTGACAGGCAAAACTCTGAAGAAGTGAATTGTATTTCAACCTAAAAAAATATCTTACTCAACAAACGTATCGAATTCCATTGATGTTTGTTGATTAGAGAAACAATAATTAGCATAACACACACGCACGACAAAAAGCAAGTATGAAGAAAGAGTAAGAAGAGAGAGAGAGAGAGAGAGAGACAAGGTGGTATAGAAACTGTAGAAAATCCGCTGGTCGTCGTTAAATTAGACGTTCAGAACTGCCCGTTAGTTACCGATATGGATTGTTATTTCCATCCACTGTAACTGAATATTGTTGCTAAGACACGGGCAACGAACTGTAGGTAGCTATATTGTTGAATAATAACTTAATAAGGAGGTAAGTGATGATGGTGGTGATGGTAATAAATTGACATCTACTATTACACACACGTACATATCTACATACACACACACAGAGTATTGTTAATCTTGTTAGAGAAACATCTATTGAAGCTAGAACTCTGTACATAAAGTGTGTGTGCGTGTGTGCGCGCGCGCGCGCGTGATGATATTGGAAAATGTTCCCAGAGTATCTTCTGCATGAAGAAAACATAGTCCAGAGCAGACTGGTATACTTATTGGCACTAGCGTAGCTAGAGTGCGCCGCCCAGAGCGGCCCTTCCATTTGCCGTTACCGGACCCAACAAAGACACATATTGCCTACAGCAGATCCAAAAGTGCCGCCCGGGGCGCACATCCTCTATCGCCGCCTCCCTAGTTATGCTAGTGTTTGTTGGTACAAGGCAAAAACAATTTTTCGTTAATTTTTCATTAATTATTATCATAATTAGAAAAAACATCAATGACAATTAACGTCAATGGCAATTCTTGTCAAAGCAAACAAGGGAGAGAACTCTGAACTTTATATTAATTTAAGATTAATTGAAAATTTGCAGTAAGGAGTGAGTTTACTTATTAGTAGGTACACTGAAAACTTGGGTCATTACATCTCTTTGAGAAATATGATCTGACAACTAATAACCAGATCATTAACTGCATGCTAAAACAAATTTATTACTGCAGAAGTAATTTCATTTGACGAAAATGGATGCAATCCGCAGAACCTTCACCAAAAAGAAATTTCGTTGCTGCGTCTCATTAGTTATCTGAAGAAGATCAAAGCTCTGAGACTTCTTCTGAAGGAGGAAGAAAGAGTTATGAAGTTATATACACCTTGAAGATCGTGAAATAATTGGCACTCTAATATTGCAAGCTTAGAAAATCCCCTATTTCTGCGCTTCTCTATTATACCAAAATTTTCTCTTCTCTCCTTCTTAGGATAAGAACCAAATACTGCGTGTCTGTGAGTGTAGTAGTATATTATGCATACTTCTAATTTGGACACTATTGAACTTGTGATATCTTGGCGTGGTTTATGCTATATGCGAGGAAGATAAATCAAACCTTATGCACTTCGAGAAAGGGAGGTTTGTTGGACAACTTCATAAAAAGCATGAGCGTTGGTGAGATGGGAATTTCTGAATATCAAGAGTCAAAGAGTGTTGGATCTCCAAAGTTTCACTGGCTTTGAATCCAACCTCTTTGTCTCTATTGGGGATAAGCTTAAATATTTTTGTGGCTGGAAGAAAGTAAACCTCTCAAAAACAACCACACCATTTACCTCTCATATCTCTGAGCCAACAGGATGTTACTTTCTGTTCCACTGTTACTAAGCAAGTTAAAGTGCATCCTAGTTGCTCTTCTCCATTAAATGAGCTATCTCTCTATATATAAAACTGAGAATGTGTGTCTGTTTGTCTGTCTGTCTGTGTGTTTCCCTAAAACTTGAGAACTACACAAACAATTTCATTCAAATTTTACACATGCCTTACTTAGGGTCCGGGGAATGTCATCGGCAAATTTTTTTTTACCTTTTTGCCTAGGGCGAGCCCACAGCAATATCATATCTTCTCCACTACGATTCCCTAAAACTTGAGAACTACACAACCAATTTCATTCAAATTTTACACATGCCTTACTTGGGGTCCATGTAGTTTCATGGGCAAAAAAAGTTCAACTTCTTGCCTAAGGCGAGCCCATAGCAATATGATATCTTCTCCACTATTTCCGTATTACGTGTTAAAAGTGAAACAAAAACATTTCTCTATTTTATGTCAGATACTTTCACTTTAACAATAAAAATTAGAGATAATAATAACAATTGAATTATATTTAGTAAGTAATAATTAAAATCAAACTAAAGTATAATATAATCGTAACATAACAAAAGTAAAAATAGCAATTGGTATAAAATTGCATCAGTGACTTGAACTTGAATAAGTGGTTTCACATGAATGGGAATAAATTAAATTAAATCAACTGCGTACTGCTTTTTGATTCACCGTAAGGTTTGTTGTTATTATTATTACTGTTTAACTATTGTTATCACGTTTGTTGGTTCCTCGTAAGGGAAACGTTGTTGTGTTGCATTTGTTAAATAATTGTAAACTGTAACCCTCCCTCTTTGGGAGAAGGAGCTTTGGATATTGTTTAAAAATTGAATTGTGTTCCTGTTTGGGGAAATTGACAATATTTTCACCGTTTACACGGAAGCATTTTTTGTTAGAATGCCTTCGATAGAAGAAAGTCCAAAAATGAATTTCGCTGCAGCCGTCGGCGGGCGCGAACTCATTAAAATTAAAATGGAAGAAATACAAACCTATTTCGGATTGATCACTAACAAAGACGGTGAATCTAGGATAACACCACCAAACGAAATAAAAAATTAAATTAAAGAAAAGTCTATTGTCTATAAAGTATACAATGTAGAGAAAAAAAAAGATTTGAACGCCTGGAGAAAAGCACCATCGAAAAGTGTCTTGGTGCGACTATGAAAGATATCTAACCAGAGGCGGTAAATTCGCTACAATAGAAGCAAGGTTCGAGTCAACGGAGCGTGCAAGGGAGTACTCGACTCGAACCTTGCAAAGTGGAAATATTTTATTTTTACCTTTATATCTGGGACGTAGGACGTCCCGGATAAAAATTTAAAATGTCCCCCCAGAAGTAGAGGTAGGCTGGATTGTAGAGGGAGGATAAGATACAATTGATCGAAATTGCAAGAGATGGGCCTACAATTCCAGTCTGTTATATATTTTGAGTATTGTTATCACTAGCGATATCAAGATATAACTTTGTATTTTGTATTTTATGTGTAGATGTATATATATAGAAGTACATGTAATATGAACACATATATATACACATATATACATGCACTAGCACTATGACCCGGCAACGACGGGTCATAATATATGGAGATATATATATATATATGGATATATATATATATATATATATATATATATATATATAATATATATATATATATATGGATATATATATATATATGGATATATATATATGGATATATATATATGGAGATATATATATATGGAGATATATATGGAGATATATATGGAGATATATATATGGAGCTATATATATGGAGATATATATATGGAGATATATATATATATGGAGATATATATATATATATGGAGATACATATATATATATATATACATATATGCATATATCTCTCTCTATATAAACGGCAGTTTGTCTGTCTGTGTGTCTGTGCGTCTGTCAGGTTGTACCCTCACCCTGACCACGGCTTTCAACCGATTCTGATGAAACTTGACACACACACATAGCCCAATGTCATAATTCAAAACTAACGCAGCGAAAATTTTGAAAAGTTCCCCCAGTTCTGAAAATAATCGATAAATTCGACATGGGGTCGAAAATCTAAGTTTTTTTATATGCAACACATTTTCTGTTGTAGTTTTCGCAACTTGCAATCGATTTTCACCAAACTCATGGTGAAGCTTAATGTTACCCTAAGAAACTTAATTCTGACGTTAGTTTTCCATGCAATACCTTACCATCAGAAAAAATCGATAAAATCATGCCATTTTGGGAAATCGCGTTCAAATTCAAGATGACATATTTTCGACAATATCTTTCACAAATTGGCAGCAATTTCTTTTTAAATTCACAGCGAGCATCATGTCTGGTCCAAGGAGCTATATGGCCCTTTTTATTCCAATAGGTTACTTTATTACTGGAAAAAAAATCGGTTAATTAAATCATATGTGGCATACATAGCAAACCAATTTGTGTATTAAACACAAACCACAGACTGTCTAGGGGACGCAACTCAACCTTTTTAACTCTCGGAACACCGGGGTAAGTATCCCAAAATGTATAAAAATGTACAAAAACGGCAAAAAAGCGGGCAGCAATGTGAGTGACAACAACGAAAAAGTCAAAAGTGACCAAACTGAACAAACGAATGGAAAAGGTTTTTTGGTGCACACGACAAAAGCGGTTTATAATAAACCAAGAGTTTGCAAGTAGCGTCCGAGGACCCTTAGGGTACGTCAAAAATTTAAGGTAAAACGTTTGGGGTGGTAGTTATAAAGAAAGTTTAAACAAAAAAAGTATTCGAATAATTTGCGGCTGCAGCAGCTATTAGCAGAAGTGGCGGCGTTGGGGGTAAAGTCTCGAATGTAATTTCTTCCTGGTAGGAATTGGTTGGGTTGAATTATCGATAGCTGTTTGATAGTTATTTGGGAGTGAAGAGAAGACATTGCAACCTACACATGCGCCTTCGTTCCCTAGAGGGAAAGGACTAGATTGGGATTAGTCGTTGCCTACTAGGGGCTCTTACATACCCGGGCAACGCCGGGCTATGCTGCTAGTGTATTATATATCTCTGCGAGGGCATGCAAAACCTAAGGAATGGGATGATATATATTGACATAACAGGAAATGTATTTAAGAGCGGATTATACTAGTATATGAACTGTTTCAAACGCCGTCGCAAATAGAATACTATCAAAACACATTTAGCAAAAGAAGCCTTGGAGTAAATTCACTGATGCTGCATGTTCTATTTTAGACAGAATCCCTCTGTACAATAATTGCTTGAAAACACTGTATTTTATATTTGAGTGAAAATATCAAATCATTAACTAACACACACCAATAATAGAAAGAACTAATAACTAATGTAGGCTTGCAGACAGTGTATGAAAGTCGCTGATACATTGCCATTTTTATCTTTTGCTTCAACAACTACGACGAAATCCATTAAGATCGCTACATTCACCATGGTTTCACACTAGCGTCTAAGAATTCCGATCTAGCTTTTTTTCATTCGAATCTGAAAATCAGCCTAATAATATAGTTTTGCAGTCTAATTGCTGTGAAGGTATGATGTTGTGGAGAAAAAAGTTAGAAAAAAAGTTACAGAGATTTAAAAACAGAAAAAACTGTATATTTTTAGCCAATAGCGAGACAGAAGTTTTCTCCGTTTAGCGGAGCGGTGTCAACTTTAAGGTTGTAACCTGTGAAATTTATAGTTTAGCGTCTGTGAAATGACCTCTTCATTATAGGTTTCTAAATAAACAGAAATACTTAATTTCATTGTAGGTTTCTAAATAAACAGAAATACAGAATAAAATCAACATGTATCATCTTACTGTTTCTTTTGTCTCTTCATTGATTGTATGTTTTTATTATTTAAAAAAATGTGTTATATTATATTTGTCTGCATGTGTTTACTTTATGCGTTTTTCAGTGTTATGTATAGCTGTCATGTATCTGTGTACATCATTAATATATGTGTGTATGTATGTGCGTGCGTGCGTGCATGCGTGTGAATAGGTGCGTGCGCGCATTCATATACCTGTCAAGGCGTACGTATATATATCGCCCCTAAAATCAAGCAGAGCACCATTTAAGCTTTCGATCTCAAACAGTAATTTGTACAATTAATGATTCATTATTTTTCTCCTATCTATATGTGCTTTCACAGCTTTTTATAGACTTACAATTATTTATTGTTTCAGACTAAAAATGTTCGCTAGAACTTGGCTCACTCCTAAGTCGTCAATTATAATTTCATTCACATTCATAATACATTAAGCGATGTTTTTATAAGGAGAAAATGAAACCCCTATGTGTTGTGAGAACTGAAAAAAAGGGGTTAATTAATCGCCATCTTTGAAAAATAAAGACCATTTGAAATATTTAAAACTTATTTATCTAACACAATGGCGCAAAAGAAAGCCACAAACTAGTCGACCATTTACTGCTTTCTGATTGGTATAATTCATTTTATTTAACGCTGCTTTATTAGCATATTTTCCTTCATATTGGGTCAATTTATTTTTTGTGAATTTATAAAATTTAATTGTTTTCATTATGGTTTAAAATTTTGAAACAATTCAACATTTTAGTTTTGTCCCAATAATAATTACTTTACATTATTTACATTATTTATATTTGACGGATATTTTTCCTCATCTTGTTTGTTGTTAACACAACGTTTCGGCTGATATACCCTCCAGCCTTCATCAGGTGTCTTGGAGAAACTTCGAACCTGTGTTCTCATTCCTAAGGTATTTTTTGATGTTGTTGTTGTTGTTGCTATTACTATTATTATTATTATTATTATTATATTATTATTATTATTATTATTATTATTATTATTATTATTATTATTATTATTATTATTATTATTATATTATTATTATTCAGTAGTTTTATTTTTATAGCGTGCTTTCACTTCACTACCGAGCGCAGCTCTGTGTGCCTTAGGTATGTGCTGTGATTTGTTGTGATGCTCTGATGGTTATTGTATGGAAAGTGTTCTGCGTAGGATGTGTGCAGTGCCTAGTAGTGCAATTTTCTGTATGTTATATGTGTTTGTAAGTCCTGATGTTTTTGTTATGTATTTGTCTGAATATTTTTTTATCATGCCTAATGCACCTACTATGATAGGAATTGTTTCTGTTTTTAGATTCCGCATTCTGGTTACCTCTATTTCCAGGTCTTTGTATTTTGAAAGTTTCTCCATTATTATTATTAATATTATTATTATTATTATTATTATTATTATTCAGGTCACTGCCTGAAATCGAACTCGGAATCTTGGGTTTAGTAGCCCGCGCTCTTAGCCACTACGCCACATGCCGTGGGCATATTTCTTTGCATACAAAATGAGTGGACAAGCAGGCGCAGGAGTCATGTTATTCTTATTTAATTGAACCTGCAAAAGTACATTACAAAAAGACGTGGAAGCTTAAAGATGTTGCAGCTGCAGTTGGAAATGAAATACAAAATTATATTATTTTAAGTTTCATTCAAATGTAAACGTTTACTCCCTTTTACGATACTAACTCTCCTTATGAAGAATATTCTATATGGAACGTCATAAATTTATTCCCTATAAAATATACAGTGGGCGATAGGAGGAGATTGAAGTACTTGTAAGTAATGGAAATGTAGCCCGTCTTTCAAAATTTTAACATGCTCAACAACCGCCTTCTGAATTTTTTCCAACTAGAGCTGAGCTGAAATTTAGTTATATAGAAATATGGCTCATCTTCGCCACGCTCGCACAACGGTTTTATCATCGGGAAACCAGGATTTTCTGTACTTGAAGAATTTCGGTATTAGTCTGGAATCCGACATTGTTGATATCCCTGAACCTGGGTTGAGCGCTTCTCTGGAAATACCCCACTTTTATACCCTAGCAGAATGTAAGATATATATATATATATATATATATATATATATAATCATCATCGTTTAACGTCCGATTTCCATGTTAGCATGGGTTGGACGATTTGACTGTGGACTGGCGAACCAGATGGTTGCATCAGGCTCCAATCTTGATCTGGCAGAGTTTCTACAGCTGGATGCCCTTCCTAACGCCAACCACTCCAAAAGTGTAGTGGGTGCTTTTACGTGCGACTGGCACGATGGTCAGTCAGGCGGTACTGGCAACGGACACGCTCAAATGGTGTATTTTACTTGCCACCTACACAGGAGCCAGTCCAGCGGCACTAGCAACGACCTCGCTCGAATGTCTTTTCACGTGCCACCGGCACAAGTGCCAGTAAGGCGACGCTGATAACGATCACGCTCGAATGGTGCTTTTTATGTGCCCTCGGCACGGAAGCCAGTTAACCGTCCTGGCAACGATCACGCTCGGATGGTGCTCTTAGCGCTCCATTAGCACGGATGCCAGTCATCGAATTTGATTTCGATTTCACTTGCCTCAACAGGTCTTCGCAAGCAGAATTTAGTGTCCAATGAAGGGAAGGTACGCTTAAGTGGGCTGGTTACACCCCTTGCATAGACCACGAGGTTATGGTCTCATTTGGCTTGCCGGGTGTTCTCAAGCACAGCATATTTCTAAAAGCCTCGGTCACTAGTCATTGCCTCGGTGTGTGTGTGTGTGTGTGTGTGTGTGTGTGTGTGTATGTATAGAGAGAGAAAGAGAGAGAGAAAGAGAGAGAGAGAGAGAGAGAGAGAGAGAGAGAGAGAGAGATGAAGAAAGGTAGGAATGAAGAGAAGGTAAAAAGATAATGAAATAATTAAACGTTGATTCAAGCCAATAACTACACCATACCTATATCGGATATCCGGTTTAGTTCAAGGTAACTATCGTAGCGCTGATATTACAGAATATAATATAATATGTTTACATGCTGCATTTACATAATACAGCTTAAGGTAGTGGGAGTGATAGTAGCGGAAGTGGTGGTGCTGATAGTGATGCTGGTAGGATAGTGATGATAATGATGATGATGAGGATGATAGGAGTAATGGTGTTGACTTTAGTGGTGGTGGCCGTTGATGTGGTGGGAGTAGTAGTAGTAGTGGTGGAGGTGATGTTGGAATCGGTAGTATAGTACTAGCGATGATGTAGTTGCGGTAGCAGTGGTGGGAGTGGTGGTGGTGGTGGTGGTCATAGTGGGAGTGATGATTTTGCAGTGGTTCTGGTGATGGTAGTTGTTAAAGTGGTTGTGGATTTGGGATGATGATGGTGGAGGTAGTGGCTTTTAGTCGCAGGTAAGTAGACTGTTAAGTGGAGCAATGATCAAAAGGCATTCCAGCCGTGACTATCGTGTCATATTTCAAAGCAAAATATCTAGGACTACATAAACTTGTCTTAAGAGTGTGATTTGAAGAAGAATCGGCAACTATTATTAGCTGGTCGAGCGACCAAATAGAAGCTTCCTCTGTAGTGGTGTGGTGTTGGCGGCAGATAAAGTGGAGTTGAAAATATTTGTTTTCGTGATGTTGATGTTGCTAACATTTGTTAGTGATGGCCAGGAGCTTTAAGATTTAAGTCCAGCCTGTACATCGGTCCTAGAGATTCAGGGGGGGGGGGGGCAAATAATAAAGGAACCTTCACAACCCTCTTGGATTTTGAGAGGAGTTTTTCCGGAACTAGAAAGCTGTCTTATTTCACCTTAAAAAATTTCTTCTGGTGGCCCTGTTGGCAGCAGCGGATATTGTGATGGTAGTAAGATCAGCTTGTATCAAGTGATCTATGATCGATAGCGTTCGAGCTTTGACCATCAAGCTTTTTACATAACTTTGACTATATTTCAAATCCCGCAGAGTACAGCTATTGCTGCAGTTATCTGTTACCCAGCAACAATCAGAAGGAAACGAAATGAAGAACTATGTGATCTATATAAGAGAGAAGGAGAGAGAGAGAGGGGGGAGAGAGTGAGAGCGAGAGAGAGAGAAAAGAGAAACTTCCAGATAATATAAAGGATTAATTTAATTTATTTCAGTTTATTTCAATTTGTTTCCTTTTATTTCAGTATCTTTTATCTTTTTCTTCTTTTACTTGTTTCAGTCATTTGACTGCGGCCATGCTGGAGCACCGCCTTTAGTCGAGCAAATCGACCCCGGGACTTATTCTTTGTAAGCCCAGTACTTATTCTATCGGTCTCTTTTGCCGAACCGCTAAGTGACGGGGACGTAAACGCACCAGCATCGGTTGTCAAGCAATGCTAGGGGGACAACACACACACACACACACACCACACACATATATATATGTCTTCGGCTATAGCCCCGGGCCGACCAATGCCTTGTGAGTGGATTTGGTAGACGGAAACTGAAAGAAGCCTGTCGTATATATATATATATATATATATATATATATATATATATATATATATATATATATATATATATATATATACATATGCATATATACGACAGGCTTCTTTCAGTTTCCGTCTACCAAATCCACTCACAAGGCATTGGTCGGCCCGGGGCTATAGCAGAAGACACTTGCCCAAGATGCCACGCAGTGGGACTGAACCCGGAACCATGTGGTTGGTTAGCAAGCTACTTACCACACAGCCACTCCTGCGCCTATAATGATCCTTCCGCAGGAAGTATGACTATATTGTCTTCTTAAAGAGATCGAAATTGGTAGCTGCTTAGTCAAAAATGCAAAAACTGTATTTTTTCCATCATAAGATTCTCAAAGCATTTCTTCTCTTATTTTTTCAATATATATATATTATGTATGTATATGTATATATATATTCAATATATATATATATATATATATATATATATTATATATATATATATATATTATATATATATATATATATATATATATCTATATATATATATATGTATATATATATATATATATAGTATGTATGTATGTATGTATGTATGTATGTATGTATGTATGTATGTATGTATGCATGTATATATATATATATTCAATATACTCTTACTCTTTACTCTTTTACTTGTTTCAGTCATTTCACTGCGGCCATACGGGAGCAGCGCCTTTAGTCGAGCAAATCGAACCCAGGACTTATTCTTTGTAAGCGTAGTACTTATTCTATCGATCTCTTTTGCCGAACCGTTAAGTTACAGGGACGTAAACTCATCACCATCGGTTGTCAAGCGATTTTGGAGGGGGGGAGGGCAAAGACAGTCACACAAACACACACACACACACACACACACACATATACATATATATGCATATACATATATATGACGGGCTTCTTTCAGTTTCTGTCTACCAAATCCACTCACAAGGCTTTGGTCGACCCGAGGCTATAGTAGAAGACATATGGCCAAGGTGCCACGCAGTGGGACTGAACCCGGAACAATCTGGTAAGCAGCTACTTGCCACACAACCATATGTGTGTGTGTGTGTGTGTGTGTGTGTGTGTGTGTGTGTGTGTGTGTGTGTGTGTGTGTGTAACGGTATATATTGATTAGTTACACAATATTATGATTTGTCGGAGTCAGCTGTTGTAACGATAAAAATTGTTATGACGGCAAGTTGTAAGATGTGAAAGATGAACAATGCATGAAGTTTTAAGAAAGTATTTATTTACCATTACGTTACATAACCTTACGTTGGATTTATCAGGGTGTTGTCTCACAGTTGCTGACAGTAAATTTCATTTCTCTCGCTGACCATTATCTTTAGTAGAGGCATTCCTTTTGATCATGATTCTAGCAGTCTGTTCCTTAACTAATTGAGTCGCCACGCGCTGCCTCGCTCAGTTGTCGCCAAGTGACTACTTGGTTCTTGCTTGGGGGTTCTTACTTTTATAGCTATCCAGAAGGATAGACATATCATTGAGAACAATAGATTTAGTTGGTGGTCTTGTTATCTTTATTCTATCTTTTGGTGAAGTAGAAGAGGTTAGAAAGGGTCAAGTGGTGAAGACATTATTTCGGCCTAGCTAACAGCATTTTGAAAATGTAAAACTGCTGTCAGAGAAAAATCATTGTTCCACCGTGGGAAAAGTTCTGTTGAAGTGTTAATTTAAATTTGGCTATGATGGATCGAATCCACTTCATACTTGGAAGATCCACTATATATATATTCCATCTTTAATCTCCTTTCTATCAACACCTCAAACGTAAGATTGCTTCTCTGAAGATGGAAGCTCGTATCATCCGACGATGGAATCAATTTACAATCATTATTTTGGACTACCGAGCCCCCCCAAACAGCTGCTGGATTTGTAATACTCTTCTTCAACCCCTTTAATTCTTGATATTTTTATTTTAAGTCGGACCTTTTTTTGTGTAAACATATATACTTTTTTTATATCTAATGTATTTAATATTTTTTGTATACCGACCTGCCTAACTTATCCTTATATTTACTACTCTACTTGGTCAAGTTTAAACTTCTTGAGTAATACTAAATATATTCTATACGAAAAATATCCGATTCTTATCTATGAACTATAAGTACCAGGTTGAGCAAAAAGTAAGCAACGTTTTCAAACATGAAATTCATCACAATATATTTCAACGATGCGGAAATTTTATTCATCAAAGTAAGTACCATTACAATCAACACATTTTTGCCAACAAGTTGCAAGTTTATTTATTCCGGTAACATAAAAATGAGGAGTTCTGGAGTTGATGAACTCTTTGAACGCACTTTCAGTATCGGTTTGACTTTTGGACTCCTATGTCGCAGGAAACCGTCAAGGTGCTTGAAAAAGTGGTAGTCGGTAGGAGAAAAGTCTGGGGAATAAGTTGAGTGGAGAAGAACTTCGTAGCCAAGTTCCCTCAACTTGTTTCATTAGTGTCATTAGTGAAACGTGTGGTCGAGCATTGTCATGAAGAATGATTAGCCCTCTTCTATTGACCAGTCTCGGACGGAGGAGTAGCAGTTTTACGTTCATTTTCGCAATTTCATGGCAATATGTTTCTGCAGTAATGGCTTTACAGGGTTTTAAGAAGTTATAGTGCATGAGTCCAGCAGTACATCGCCAAACACTCACCATAACCTTCTTTTGAAGAGCTCGGATTTAGGGAAGGCTTTCGGTGCTTCATTTTGGTCCAACCATTGCGAATATCGATTTTTATTATTGTAGAGAATCCACTTTTCATCGCAAGTTACAATACGGTCGAGAAATGGATCGGTCTGGTTACAGAGACGAAGCGACGAGCAAATTTCATATCTGCGTATTTTCGGATTTTCATTCAAATCATGTGGACGTCCACTCCGCTCACGAACTCCAAGGCTCAGTTCTCCACTGCGAAATCATTTTCGAGCTGACTACTCACTGGCCATTTCCTCACTAAACATTTCATTGATATCACAAGCAGTTTCAGCTGCTTTACGTCCTTTTTTGAAGTTGAATAGCAAAATTGCTCGAATATCGCGCTTTGACAGTTCTATTTCAGATGATTGTAACAACTATTTCTTTATTGCTCACAGGAGGCCAAATATAGAGGGGACGATACAAATGAGGGAGGGGTCGATAAAAAGAATGATTTTACAAAAGATGAATAGTTAAAAATTAAAGTTAAAAATTAATATAAATCGGATGATAAAAAACAGTAACACATACAATGAAGTGGGGGACGGGTTTCGCTTCGACCCCCGCAAGCCCCGTGCCACAACTGTAACCTTTTGTATAACCTTATGGATATACTATGCAGTTTCATTCATTCTCAACAAACTCGCTACAGCCTTCCATCTTTTTCCATACACACCAGGTGACAGGCATTTTCTCTCCACCCTTATTTTCCTCTAAGGTGGTAAATAAGGAAATTAACCAGTCCAAGGCTGGAGATGAAGATACCGGTCATAATTACTTTTACGCGGGCCTTCCATACCACTTCTTTCGCTATAGCGACCACAGCGAGAAAACAAGCCTTGCTTTTTTGTTAAAAGAGGAAGGAGGAACAATCATTACATTCGACTCGGAAGACAGTTGTACTATTCCCAGCCGTGTTCAACGTAAGCCCACATTTCGGAAATTTGGGGGCATTGCACATTCGCGTGCAGAACGGTTTCTCCGTCCTGCTCGCATCCCGGGCACGTGGGTGCGCAACAGGCACCATGCCTTGCGATTTTATTGCTCCTCGGCAACACTGCCAGGCCAGGGATCTTTGGAAGTGATCCAAGGGTCCTAGCCCGTATGTCCTTCGGAACAGGCCGGCTAGTTGACCATCATCGAAGCCTAGAGTCTCCCCCAAGACGTCATCACACTGAGCCTCTACCTCTATAGAAAGACGTGGCAAAACCCCAGCCGCTGGCGTTGTCCGTGTGATAGAGAAGCTTGAGTTCCTCACGACACCCTGCTTGCCAAGCACACAACTTTAGTCTACACTTGATCCAAGGTCCTAACTCACTCAAACTAGTAAGTTCAGGAAGTAACGACCGAACGAACGGAGATCACACCTGTTCACCATCCAGGTAGAGCCACAGATGCCTCAACTTCAGCGCATGTCTGTGCATCAACAGTCAAGGCATCTATAGCCCATCCTTTAGCGGGTGCTGGCAGCAGACAGAGCGCTTTACAAGACGACTTTTACCCTTACACAAAAAGCGGAAGAGCAGCCGCTCCAACTTGATCAGCCACGAACGGGGGCAAGGCACGACGGTTAGGAGGTAGGTAATCACAGAAGCGATAAACACCCCTGCAACCTCCACCTTTTCTTTCAGGGATAGCCGCCGCACAGACCAGGTCTGAGTTAGGTGGGTCACCCTGCTCGTCACCTCGCTCCAATTCTACTTTATCTGGAGGTCTGGACCAAACCAAACCAAATTCCTTGCATTTTAACAGGTCCCTCCGTCCTACGCCCTACGGCGTTGTTGGGAGGTGCCGTCTTGCCTCTCCAGGTACTGAGTTGCAAGCCAACTGACTTATCCCGGTTAACTTTTGCTTCTGCCACCGCCTCGTAGTCCTTAATGGCGTTGCCTACCCTCTGTAGGCGTACCACCTCGGACACGATGATGTTGATGTCATCCGCGTACGCCGAAACCTTCCTACTGCAAACTAGATCTTGTGGGGCGACTTCAAGCCCTTCAACTTCCATAGTAAGTGCTCTAGAGCCAACACACGCTGAAGTGGGGAGAGAGGACACCCTTGACGAACAGAGCGTTTGATGTTGAACGGCTTCAAGAAGAACCCGTTCATCCGAACGATCGAGTCGATGTTGCTGTATAAAGCAATGATCCACCCGCGGAAGACGGGGCTGAGCCCGAATGCTGCAAAGACCAACACCAGATACCGATGGTCAACCCTGTCAAAAGCTTTGGACTGGTCTAAATGGACCAGCGCCCCACCCTTGCCAGGAGACCCGTTAACCCTCTCTAAGGTGTAGCGTAGAAAGTGGAGATTGTCGTGTATGTATCTGCCCCTCCCGACGATTCAACACTCGACACGCGCCAACCTTTTTTGCTAACACCTTGGCCACAATCGTCAACTCTGCATTAAGCAGAGTGATGGGCCTGAAAATATCTATAATATCCCCCTTGTTTGGGTCCTTTTAATCTCCCACCTTTCTCTTTGGGCTTCCTCCATCTCCTCTTCCTCTGTTTCATTTCCAGAAGTTTCTTCATGCGTTTCACCCGCAGCTTCTTCCGTTTGTTTTTCTACAGGTGGGGGAGACGCTGCTTTTTTTGGTGGGGGAGGTTGGCACTCGGTCCTAATGTGGGCTTTTTGACCACACTTGTAGCAACGAGGCTTCCGCCCTCTACCGTGACTTGCAGCTTAGTCCCCATCCGACCTGTATAGTTTCTATAATATTTTCTAAATCAGCCGGGGCAGCCTGTATAATCATTTCGAGGCCTTACCCCTGCAGTCCCAGCGCTGAGGCTTGGAGAATTGCGATCTTATCCTCCAAGCCGTTTATTATGGCTGCCACCATATTTTGGGTGAGATGTATCCTACCTTAATCTTGGAAGTGAGTCTTCCAAGATAAGTCGTCGACGCTTGTTTTGCCTTTTCCTCGGTTTTGAAACGGACTTCTATTCTGGCATACTTTGCTCCTCTTGTGACGTATGCCACGTCGTTCCAAACTGAACGGAGGCATAACTCCACCGCCTCTTTACTTGCGTTATCCAGGAAACATGGCACACAAACCTGTCAGCCGAAATTATTTAAATAAAATAAAGTAGCATATGGTGTTACAGGAAAGAAATTATATTTCATCGGCGAATGTATTTGCAATGTAACTTTTCGAGGTCACTAAACCTATTCGCTACAGAATGCATGCAGTTATTTAAAATATGGGATACCTCCATTAGTGTTCTCTGTAAAAATGTAGTCGGCACGGTTCAAAGTTCGAATAACTGAGATAAAAATTTTTTTTAATGTTTCCAATGTTCTTTTTTGGAAGGATTAGGCTGTTGCACTAAAACAAAAGTAAGGATCGCGGTAAAACGGAATGTCCCAAACGGAATGTGCCATTTGCGGTGTTGGATCAGGTCAATAAAGAGCTAGAAAGACTAGAAAGTTTAGCTATAAGTGAAAAAGTCGACCATTCAGACTGGACACTCCGACGGTTTATGTAATGGAAAAAATAATAATAATAAACTAAGTGTGTGCAGATTTTTCAACTGGATTAAATGACTATTTACTCGAACACAACTATCCATTACCAAGCCCAGAAGTGTTCTCAAAACTAAGTGGAGGAAAAATTTTCTCGAAGTTAGACCTCTCGGAGGTCTACCTACAGATACCAGTAGAGGAAGACCGCGCACACTTTTTAACAATCATCGCGCACCATGGGTTCGATAAATTCAAGCTGTTTCCTTTTAGAGTAAGAGTGGCACCTATCATATTCCAACAAGTGATGAATGCAATGTTAAATGATTGCAACTTCGCTATCGCTAATCTCGATGATATTTTGATAAAGAGCGAGTCAGTGGAGCAACACTTCGAACATATTAAAAAGTATTCGGAAAAATAAATGAATATGGGTTTAGACTAACAGAGGAAAAGTGTGAATTTTCGATGAAAAAAAAATAGAATATTTGGATCAAGTAATGGACGAAAGGGGACGAACGTCAGACCCATCAAGGGAGACGGCAATACGGAATATGCTCCCCGCCAACGAATGTCAAAATGTTACAAGCATTCTTAGGCTGAGTAAACTACTATCAAGTATATATCCCGAACATATACAACACAAGGCCTCCACTAAACCAGCTGTTAAAAAAGGATACTAAATGGTTTTAGTTAGAAAAATGCCAGAAGGCAAACCAGAAGGCATTTGAGGAACTAAAAAGCATGTTAACTTCAGGCTTGCCGCTTACATACTTCGATCCAAAGTTGGAAACGATATTGGTAAGAGATGCTAGTGAGTACAGAGTAGGTGCCAGCGGAAAAAAATTAGTCAAATTGAAAAAGAGGCATTGGTGATTATATTTGGCATAAAAAAGTTCCACAGGTTTATACATGGTAGACGGTTTAGACTATAAACAGACCTTCACCCGTTGCTAACCATTTATGGATCCAAGAAAGGAATCTCAGTACATACAGCAAGCAGGTTGCTGTGATGAGGCACCATACTACTAAACTAAGAAATGGCAAACCATTCGAGGACACAGTGTTAGCAGCCCTAAGTGCCGAAGGGAAAATTAAACACATAATGTGGAACATAGTACGAGAGTTACCAAAAACTCTGGAGGAGATAAAGCGGCATGCGTCAAAAGACAATTAAACAAAAAAAGAAAAAAAACAAGCTAGGTGCTCAACGAAAAAAGCAAAACAAAAAATATTCGGTAAGAAAAAGCAAGAGGTAAACATATTCAATATGCGACGGTGTACTGATGTATGGCCAAAGGGTTAGTGATACCTGAGTCTCTACAAAAAAGAATGTAGAAAGAATTCCTTATTGGAAATCCAGGTATCGCAAGGATGAAAGCGCTTATGCACAGTTATATATATTGGCCGAAAATGGGCAAGGAAGTTGAAAATGTAGTAAAAGGCTGCAGGATCCACATTATAACACACACACACACATTGAATATAAATATGCATTCAATATGTGTTTATATATAGAGAGAGAGGGGAGAAAGAGAGAGAGGGGAGAGAGAGAAAGGGAAGAAAGGGAGAGTGAAAAGGTGAGAGAGGAGGAAGAAAGAGGGAGAGGAGGAAGAGAGAGGAGAAAGAGAGAGAGAGAGAGGGAGAGAGGAAAATCAACAGTGGTTCATTGAAAAATCTGTGTTCTGCTACATTTTGAAATATTCTAAAAGAAAATTGGCTGGGTGAAAAAGTTACGATAAGATATATTAAGAGATGGGGGAGTAACGTATAGACGCAACTTCTACGCAGTATAGTTGCCTTATATATTTATTTATATATTTTTTATTATTTTTCTTTTAATTCCTCTTACATAAAAGATTACAACGAGAGGAATCTAATCGTGTAAACCACGTCAAAACTGGTACAGTAGAAAAGTAAGGCCTAAATCCGTCTTTAAGTCATCATATATCTCTGTTATTTTTGAGAAAAATTAGTCCAGAATAGCATTCTTAAAAGATCTAAATAAGAGGAATCTAATACTGAAAATACGCCAAAATTGATCAAAATTGGTACTTCTTCAACTCCATTTCCATCCTTCTTGAAACTATATTAATTCTCTTCATGGATATAAAAAAATACCGGTTCCTTTTTGTGCCAGCATGCTCGACTACGTTCATTGAACTCCCTCTAACCCAATATACTTTATAGCTCTCAAACTCTGCAATACACTATACTTAAGAGATACGAGTCACCGTTCAGAAGACAGGTTCAGTGAGCATCTACTGGCCGTTCACTGAACGTTGTTACACTCCGTGAATCCTTAAAACTGATAACTAGACACTTGAATCCACTAGGTCACCTCTTAGTCTGCGGTGTCAGTCCGCTGACCGAGAGGTGTCCATTTATCATCATAATTTTCGTCGCATTTCTACTTCCCAGAAGATTTTTTGTTTATAATTCTGGCAACATACATATCCTAGATTCTAATTTTCAAAAAAACATTCCTTACAGCTTCTTAATTCTCTACTTTTTAACCACTCCTTACTGATTTCAATTCACTGCTAAACCATATCCTTTTTACTCCTCTCGCTCTCATCTTGTTTGTCTTTTCGTCTATTACCTCATTTGCCCGAATTTTTCTCTATCTCCTGCCTCATCAGACATGGCTCATCACCACCTCTTTCATTTAAGGGATCGTGTTACAAACTTTTACCACTCCTTCCTCAGGTTTTACTTCCTCTCTCATCGTATAGCTCTCACACTACTCTTACTAACACCTTGCTTTTCCTCCACTCCATCCCCTCTAGACCACTCTATTTTCTCATCTGCAGTTTTGCGTCCAAGATGACAAAACCTCTCTATATATTCTTCTCTATCTCTTTCTCTCCTCCTTCTCTCTCTGTGTTTCGGGAGAAAAAGAACAATTATCCGAAATGTTCGAGTTCTTCACTCCTCGTATTGTTTACTGACACAGATCACCACCAATTACCTCAGATACCAGGTAATACCAAAATAATATTAACCAATGGCTAATACTACTTTTTTCTCTTTGCAAGAGGTTTTAACTAGTTTGTTGATGTTTACTTGTATAGTGATGTCGGTGTTATCCATTTTTAGTGGTAACATTGGCTTAATGGCACACTATAATTTAGCCAGTATGAGGGAGAAGGAAGTCACCGTATCTGCTCATAACATCGAGAGGATAGAATACACGAGGCGCTTGTATTAAGTCATAACTTTTATTATTGGAGATAATACGTTCACATACAAGGTTAGTTGAAAGAAGCTTATAACATTACATGAATGTGTCCTGTCTGCAATCACATGTCTCCAGGTAAGAAAGGCGAACGAGTGGGCTTAAGTACACGTTGAAGAATTAACATGCACTGAATGGCGCGAATTAGAATTTCCTTCCTTTATATAGGGATGGACCGGAAGCCCCCGACTTCCGCGTAAAACCACCGGAAGTTCTAGAAGAATCTCGAACATTCTAGAAGCTCGAGGGAGATTAATTTCGTTACATCCCTTTTCCGTTTTGTTTGTCGTCGTATCCACCAGGAGTCACTACATCACTCTCCTCTTAGACGGACAGTCGATAAGCAGAATCATTGTAGCAACCCAGGGCAGATACGAAACAAAAGGAGGTAGCAGAAACATGCGCTTGCAAACAGGTAATAAAATAGAAAAAGCAATACATGCATCATGATAGATACTGAACATAATTGCAGAGTTAGGCGCAGTAAACCTTTGTCTACACAGCTATGCACATCAAACTGAATGCAAAACATGGAAAATGAAAATATGATATGAAAACATGCATAGGAACAATGTTTGCAAATAACATTCTTTGAAAAAGAAACAACGAACAGTTTGTGTTGTAATACAAAGTTGAATGTACATAGTTCTAGATAATTTTTGTGGTCAATGTACTGTTCTTCCACTTCTTGTGATGTAAGGTTTAGAGGTATGTTGTGTTTGCGATGCATGTGATGGTGTTGGTGTAGGAGTGAGTGTACGTGGTATGTCAGGTTCTGGAATGAGGTTTTCTACGAAAGCTTTTTTTATCCTGTCGATGGATATTTTTTCTCTTCGACCATTAACGTCGACTATGAAGATCTTGTGTGAGTGCGACAGTACACGGTAAGGTCCAGAATAAGGTGATGCAAGGAGTCCTTTAACTGAATCGTTCCGAATAAAAACATGTATCCACTCAGAGATGTCTGATGGAAGAGCAGAAGAAATGATTGGTCCTGTGGAGACATTGGTGGAAGACTGGAGAAGTAAGAACGAAATCTGTTGATGTATGGTGTCTTATCAGAATCTGATGAATCAACTGGTGTGGACATTTGACCGGGAAGTGACAAGGGGATGCCGTAAAGCAGTTCGGCTGAGGAGAAACCTAAATCTGTCTTAACAGCAGAACGGCATCCAAGAACAAAACTTAGGAATTCGATCCAACGTTGCAGTTCAGGAGTAGCACGTAGTGCAGCTTTTAACTGCCTGTGGAATTGTTCTATCATCCCACTGTAAGCTGGGTAATAACTCGTCGTATGAATCCGATGAGTACCCGAGAATTGTGATATTTCACGGAATAACGAAGCTTCGAAATGGCGTCCCTTGCGACGGATTTGGTTGTTATGTCAATTAGGTATGGCTTCAGGCCATCAAGAGAAACGATCGATGCAAGTTAAGATGCACGTGAATCCGCGACTAACAGGCCAGGGTCCAACAATGGCGATGTGGACATGACAGAAACGAGCGTCCGGTGGGCTGAATTTTACAAGAGGAGCACGAACATGTCGATGAACCTCGGTGCGTTGATATTGTAAACAAGAACGTATCCAACTGCTGATTATACGGCGCATGTTAGCCATTCAATGGGGCCGAGTGGCAGAGGCACGGCGTGGAAAGAAATCTACGATCCGATCCTTGCTGGACCACGACGGGAAAATGACAATTGATCCGGGACAGATGTGTGCGGAATTTCAGCGGAGTTACGCTCAACTGTTCGGGAGTAGCGGTGAGCCGGGTCGCAGGACGGATTTCACGTCCTTCTTCGACGGACTGCCGTGGTTCTCGGAGACGGAGGTGGAGCACTGCGAAAGGCCGATAACGGCCTTTGAAATACGGGAAACAATGGCTAGCTGCACGAAATCGCCAGGTTTGGATGGTCTGCCCTACAAGGTTTACGCTTACATGCCAGATTTGTTCGATGACCTCTTTGGCATATCCCATAGTATGGTTACTTTCTCATTTTCTGTGACCTTTTCTGGCGTGTGCCTATACCATATTTTTCTATTATTATTATTATATTATTATTATTATTATTATTATTATTATTATTATTATTATTATTATTATTATTATTTTCAGGTTAAAGCAAAGTCGACCTCGGCGGAATTTGAACTCAGAACGTTCTTCTGGCTTTACGTTCAGAGTTCAAATTCCGCTGAGGTCGACTTTGCTCTTCATCCTTTGGGAGCTTGATAAAATAAGTACTAGTAGATGAACCAAGTACTCACTTCCCAAAATTTCAAGGCGTTGTGTCTATAGTAGAAAAGATCATCATCATTACCACCACCACCGCCACCTTAAAAAATTACTTTACGTGGATGAGAATGAAAAATACTGTAACGAAAAGAAACTAATTAAAATGTTGTTCTTTCCAAGAACCGCAAGAGTGTAAGAGGGTTGGTAGTTCGAGTCCTAACTTCAGCAACATTAAAGCGTTAGATAAGGGACGAATGTACTTCCACCTCTGATAGAACATTAATGTATCGATGTAGCGCTTTCATAAAGGTCTCATATTTATTAATTTATCAGGAAAAGGTACTGCAGTGTGATCTAGAAACTCTCGTCGAAACCACGAGGTTTTGGGTTCAGTTCCACTGAACAGCACCTTGGGCAAGTATTTTCAATAAAAGCTTCGGGCCAACCAATGTCTTCTGTATGAACTTATTTGACGATAACTGCGAGGATGCATATCGTATCTCTCTCTCCCTCCTTCTATCTATGTCTGAGTCTTTCTTTTTGTATTGTTTGTCCCCCACCAGTGCTTGACAACCAGTGCTGGTTTGTTTACACTCCCGTGACTTAGCAGTTCGGTGAAAAAGAACTAATAGAATAAGTAACGGACTTTAAAAAGAATTATTTGCTTGACTCAACCCTTCAAGGTGGTACTCCAGCAAGGCCACAGTCAAAAGATGGAAACAAGTAAAAGGTAAGACAAAGGACAACCTACAATAACTAAGTCTCTTCACGTACTACTTATGGATTTGAACTCGCAACTCAAGAGAACGGTAATGTGATGCATTCTGTTAAATTTTATTTTGGTTTATGATGAGGGAGTGGGCAGATACGTTTATTAGGTAACGCAATGAGGAATTATGGAAGCGTGGTAGTAACCATATTCCGAATCAAAGCAGACTAGTGTGAATGTAATTAGAGTGTAAGCCGCCTTGACATAACAAGCGCAATCATGGGTTAGTGCCAAATTAGTATTCTGTTCAGCAAATGTTTAATTGCCCAGAAAGAAATGCTGATTGGTGGACAGAAGCACTACGTATATTTTCCATGGGCGGAGTTTAATAGCCTGTTGGTGTATGTGCGTGTGTTTGTGTTTGTGAGCGTGTGCGTGTGTGTGTTTGTGCATGTGTGTGTGTATGTATATGTGTATTTATGTGTGTGTAGTTTGATTCCCTATTTAGCGGATGTAATCGGCTTAGAAACAGCTTTGATGCTTTGCAGTTCTTCATTGGTCCCTTGCGTGTCTGAGTTCAAATTACTTCGTCTTTCTTTAAAAAACATATATCAGTCACGTAGCGGAGCAGTTAAGAAGTTTACCTCGGAACCACAAGATATTACCTCCCTACGAGACATAACATGGCCGCCGAGACGATTTACACACAATACTATACGCAAGAAAGATTGTCCTGACGGTGAGACCAAAGGTACACAAGAACCAGGGAGTATCTACATCTTCAAAATTAAAGATTATTGATGGGAGCATTCCAATGTAAACAGCAACCCGGTGTAAGCACAACGGGCTCGATATGGTTGTATGGGACAGGAAGAAAAAGTCATGCATCACTGTAGAGATTAACTGCCCAAGGGATGAGAATGTCTATTCAAAAATTGGGGAAAAAAGCATCACTGGAGAACTGATAAGAAAGTCACAGCTATTATATCCTGGCTATAGATTATCATTTGTCCCTGGTATCATAGGTGCACTGGGTTACGTAACAACTGACTGCATTGAAACCTAGAAATGCATGGGTTCTTCAAAAAAAAATTGAGCAAACTGATTCTAGCATTCTCCAGATGCAATCGATCAGTGAAAATTTGTAAAACAAACCATGGATTCTCCATTTCAGGTACCTGAGTCAACATATACACATAACCATATATAAAAATAGAATACAAGCACACACATAAAAAGTTAGGTATCATACGTTTGTGTTCTGTTGTGATATGCACGCACACTCACACACGCACACATACACAGGGCGCAAGTTTATTCAAATGTACGTACATGCACACAACACTCACACTTATATACATACATTAACCGATTCAGATAAGCACAAGCTCCAAGAACTGCCATGACGTAAAAGAGTCTTGCTATTTTGTTTGTGACCGGCTTGAAATCTGCAAGGGAAAAAACGTTAAAGATAAATACCAAAGAAAATACACACACACACACACACACACACACACACACACACATTCAATCATTCACTCGCTCACACATACGCACATGTATATATTTAAGAGAGAAAGAGAGAGGGTGTGTGTGTGTGTGTGTGAGTTTTAATATATGTGACTTCGAATGTCCGCTTTAACCAGCGTCATATATTATTATATCATAGCTTTAACTCTTAATCTATTGATCATTTTTGGATCCCTTTGATAAACACTCTGCACGAAAAGTATTTTTGTTATATGCATTGAATAATGTGGGTTTTGAATCGCTGTGATTAAAAGTAATGCGAGAAAATTATATAAAATGACGAGATATCAAAATAATGTAGAAGACGACAGATATCTTGTAATGCTTAGTTGTAGACAAATGAAGTTACAGGGGTAAATGAATATTCATGATTGCAGGCATATAGGAACACGCGCACACACACACACACCACACACACACACACACACACACACACACACACACACACACACACATTAAAGACGTGACTGTGTTTCTCTTTTATCTATTTTATTTTAGACATTTCTTATTTTCGTTTTAATTTCTTGCAGATAGTTAGAAGCAATAAATTTCCGAATCCATATTCGACGTTTCCAGGTCATCACAGTCTCATTTTCAAGAATTGAAGTAGATTTGAAGTAGATTTGGCTTCCTATATAGGTCAAATTTTTCGTTAAAGGTCTTTTTTTTTTACCGTTAAGCTTCCGCATCAGGAGTCACGTGTTAATTTGTTTTGTAATCATTTTTTTTTTACTGTTAGGGTATCATCTTAGTAGTCACGAATTAATCTTTTTAATGTTTGCATGTTTATTTTGGCATTGCGTTGTGATATAAGAAAGAGAGAGAGAGAGGGGGGGAGTGAAATTAAATTTTATTCTCCAATGTCCCTTTCGACTATGTCGGTATGTAGAAAGAGAGAAAGAGAGAGAGAGAGAGAGAGAGAGAGAGAGGGAGGGAGGGAGGGAGAAATTAAATTCTATTCTCCAATGTCCCTTTCGACTATGTCGGTATGTGAATCTCTCTGGGATTCATCTCCTTTCTTGGATCAGTAGCTTCCCGTTAGATTGCACAGTCGAAGAATGTGCTGGTAGAGCATTTCCATATCAGCACTCAATCACCTCTGGAGTCCTGCAGAACTCAGTTCTGTCCCTACACACATCTTATACATCAAAGATCTACTTGTCACCTCCAACGACAATAACGACACTTACAAAGGTGATACCGTCCTTCAGTCTTCCTGAACCTTCTGCATTCAAGTGCCAGCCATATAAAACTTGAACATCTCACGTTAAATATGCACTGACAAAGAACTTGAAAGCATCTTCTGCTGCTACTACGCCAATCTTGTCCCCTTTGTAAAAACTGTTCATACCAAGAAAACATCATTGTATCTATCCTTTCATTAAATACGAGCAGTTAGTTCTAACAACCCTCACAATCTCTCCAACTGCTAGGATTAATTTCTTATAGAAGATTTTTCAGAGTAAACACACGTATTTAACATAGCTGAGATTGCTTCTCAAGGAGTTACCCTTCTCTTCAGAGCCAGAAAATAACCAACAATTTCCGTTCCTCTGCAAAACTCCAGAGAATTTCACAATGGGGATATAGTTTCCCCATCTCGTTCGGTACTCAGACATCGTAGGACATATCTAGAGCGGTCACTCGATTGATTTGTCATCAAGTCATTCACAAATGTGCAGTCTCCTCTCTCCACCGTTTCAATTGCAACGCCAATGACCCCTGTTCCTCAGTGTTGACTGGACTTATGCGACCTCCACCCAGTCTCTCTCGTCTCATTTCTTTCTCCTTATCGTATTATCCACGTTATGTCTAACACCTTAAACCCCGCACTACGCCCAGTCTTTCATCTTAGGTAAGTTACACCTCAGAAATTCTATCCCTGCACTTTTTCCTGCAGTTATTGACTTGCCACAGTTTTAACGGAGCAGTTTTTACGATATTATGAGCCCTTCCCCTTCCTTCAGACTTTCAAAATAAATAAATAAATATGCTTTCACATACTGAAGTGGCATAGAATTCTTTATGTAGATCTTAACTTAGACGATGTTTTTATACATTCAACAACTATCATGTGAGCCAAATTCCATTTATTAATTTTCCAAATAAACTCTCAGCACACAACCAACTACCAAGCCTAACATGATCGTATGACAATTAATAAATGTATAATTTACCGTTAGATTAGCACAGAAAAGTACGAAAATGCTAAGAAGTTACTGTTGGACTGTGTTGGCAAAGAAATCGTGAAATAAGACGAGTGCATATGTCGTGAGGAGAGGTAAATTCTAAATTAACATCTCTCCCAAGGAATAAAAAGTTATATTTTACGCACTTTATCAGTTTAAAAGCAGACATAGCTCCTTCATCTCTGAATAAGAGATAGAATTTGTGTTGTGTATCACACACACACACACACACCACACACACACACACACACATGCAAGCACATACTCACATGCACAAACACTCACATACACACACAAATATAGACAGTAAACATACATACGCACACACATATGAATGCCGTCCAGAAGTTTTGAGACATTTTTAGAAGAGTCCTATATTATTGTAATTTCAGTATATCATTACTATTCATCTAGTAAACTGACCTGCCAACTTGTGTCATTCCAGATTGAAGGAGATGGCTGCAACTGCACTTTGAACACATCAAAGCTGACTAGGTTGCAGAATGCAGTCGGGAAGTGAAGACAATTTGGAAGCTCGCCCTGGAATAAAATTTTGTGTTAAACTGCGTAAAAACACTACAGAAACTTATGAAATGCGGCGAGCTGGCTGTAACGTTAGCACGCCGGGCGAAATGCTTAGCAGTACTTCGTCTGCCGTTACGTTCTGAGTTCAAATTCCGCCGAGGTCGACTTTGCCTTTCATCCTTTCCGGGTCGATAAATTAAGCACCAGTTACGCACTGGTGTCGATTTAATCGACTTAATCTCTTTGTTTGTCCTTGTTTGTCCCCTCTTTGTTTAGCCCCTTGTGGGCAATAAAGAAATAAGAAACTTATGAAATGCTCCATTCTGCTTATGGATTAACTTGTATGAGCCGAGCATCCGTTTATCGCTAACACAAGAGGTCAAGCAAAGCAAGTCGACCGAGAAGCTCATGATAATTCCCTTTTTTAACAGTGAGGACATCATCGACATCCACTGAATTCTCTGTAGCCAGATGATCAACGAAGAGTACTTAGTGGAGGTTTTAAGGGTGTTCAGGCAGATATTTCGTCGCAAACGGCCTGAGCACTAGCACCAGGACAATGCGGCAGTCCACATTTCCATTCTGATGACCAACTGTTTGACAGAGATGGGCACCAAACCTTGCTCCCTATCACTTTGGTTGTTCCCCAAGCTGAAGGAAACGAAGAAGGCTGTGACAAGTGCCCTGGACACCTTCACTTTGGAGAACTTCCATGGGGTCCTAACGAAGTGGCTAGAGCGCTTCAAGTGCATTGAAGTCATAGGATCCTATTTTGAAAGAGATTAGCGTTGTGTGTACTGCTTTGAAATTAATAAATGTTTCTTCTGAAAAAAGTAACCAAAATTAATAAGTGTCTATCCCGAAAAAAAAAAAAAAGGTAGCCAAAATGAGAGACACTGGAGGGATGTGACACCAAAGTGTCATCATTTTTATCATGTGACAAAATGAAGTAGAGGAGCAGACGATATATCGCATCAAGAGGCAAGAGAAGACCGCTGAATGATATTTTATTTGTAATTTATTTTATGATATAATGACGTGGTTATTTAATTTTTGTATTATACATATTTTTTTTTAAATATGGAGAATAAAAGGAAAATAGCACTATTCTATTGCTAATCGAGCTAATACATGCATGCATACATATATACATTCAGACATAGTGCATACATGCATTCATGTATATGATCGTTGTCCACTCATGACCGAAGAAGACCATCACAAGCAATTAAGAAAATTGTGCACCCAGGAAAATTTATACTTTACATTTGTGGCTCCGTAGGTGACTAATGAGCCCAGCTTTTAATAAGCATACGCAGATATTGCACACCAAGTTTTCCCCTTTATCTTCACTAGCAGTGTTTTTCGAGTTGCTCGCTTAGATCCTTCAAGAAAAATGCATGTTTTTTCGAGATATTTGTCCTCATCTTGTTTGTTGTTGACACAACGTTTCGGTTGATATACCCTCCAACCTTCATCAGATGTCTTGGGGAAATTTCGAACCTGGTTTCTCACTCCTAACATCAAACAAGATGAGGACAAATATCCGTCAATTGTAAATAATGTAAATAATGTGCATAATTCCTCATATCTTAAATATAGAACTATACCAACCCTTTGTTTTACATGTTTCGTCCATTGGTGGCGATGTTATTTGTGAGGTATTTGAATGTTATTTCAAGAGATCAAGTGGCCATGTACAGGACCCTTGACTGGCTCACGTTGTTAACGATGTTGTTTAGCTCTGATCAAGCAAGCCCGTGAGCAAAGATGTTCAAGTCATGACCATCCTGTTTCTTTCGATACATTAAGGATTACATTGTCCAATGTATTAATTAATTAATTAATGAGATTTGGCTACTGTTTCTAGCAGGTCGAGCGAGAGTTTAATGGTGCATTCATTGGTTTGTTGTTGTTTATTCCCATGTTAACGCTAATCGAGCGAATCTATGACCAAAGACTTTCTAGTTTTGATTATAGAGTCTTTTTAGCGGTATATTGGACTACATTATCTAGTACTAGCACTAGTGCTAGTCAAGCATATTTGGTCTTTCATGAAAATCTCGCTCTCTTGTCATTCATATGGTCTAACTCGTTAATTATTCCCTGCGTTTCTCAAATCAAAAAAGCGTGCAAGGTTGAAAGCCAAAACACATGATAACGTGTCTTCGCAAAATACAAAAATGAGCTGAGTCATACAGACTGTCTGCAAATGCGCACGCACATTCAATTGTCAAGGGTAAAATTATCTCCGTCCAATCAAAAAACAGCTGGCAGTCTATTGGCGTATCTAGCTGTACGCACGCACCGCGTACAAATTCTATATTTTAGCGATTTTGATTGGATATGCCCATAACTTATGGGCATAAGGGGTTGGTTTATTGATTTTTTTTTATGGCTTTCTGGGGTGACTTGGGAAATGAAAAGATCTTCACGGCCGCTCTCAGACAGTTTTGAAAGCCCATAGAAAATGCGAGCCTTTTACGTGAAAAACTGTGGATTTGTATAAAGGACACACAGATACACAGACATTTTGCCGTTTATAGATATAGAAAATTAAGAAAGGGAGGCATGATTTGAGGGAGGTTTTGTTGCAATTTCTAGCACTTTGAGCGACGACGTAGAAGTTTCCTTCTTGGCTTCTTGCTTTTGATGGAGCCGAGTAATGATAATGTTGTTGTCGTTGTCGTCATCTAAGCTCCAAGTTAGACTTGATCGAACAGAACATTTGTATGTATACCTCGGTCAATCTTAGCTAACATTGTCTTTTCTGTTTTTGAAAAAAGAAGTTAGGGTGTGATTTAGAGAAATTTGGCTGCTATTTTTCGCAGATTGAGCGATTACGTAGAGCATCACTTGCTACTGCTGACGGTTCTGACGGCAATGATGATGATAACGGTGATGATTGTAATTGATCTTGTGAAGGAAGTAATAATTATGTAGATAACACTAGTTTCCTCTTTCAACATCTACATCCATACCTTTCTAATTTGTTTTGTGCGTTTCTAACCTTCTCTTTGTACGCACCCAGTCAGGCTTCTCTTTATTTCTCGGTTAATTCCCCACCCCATTTCATCATTTTTATTCACAATTTCGCTCGTCTCCAGTTTCACACATACACACACACTTATGATTGCGCAACGAATCCAACGATGACGCAACTTTATTTATATATCCTTATTATTTCCAAATTTTTGATCTGCAACTTCGATTCTACAGCTTCGAGCGCAGACGGAACGTGAAAATATTTGGTTGGGGAGGTCAAATGTAACTCAATGTAGATGTCTTTTCTCGCTTCACTTGGCCATGCGGAAGGCGTTTTTTTTTTTCCACAGATTCAATCACACTTCATCGGCGAGAAAGCTAGTCAATACCAAACACTTGAAAATGCTGTCTTCCATTCATGAAGGGCTAATACTGTTCCTTTAAAGTAGTTATCAGATGATCTTTAAACCACTCCTGTTAGACCTGTTGTTCTCAACCGGCGTCCACATGACCCTTGGAGGCGGGGCATATAAGATCATGTTAAAATTTATGTGCAATAAATTGGTTATACGTCTACAATATACACAAACTATTTTAACAATTTTCTACACAATTCCTAATAACAGTGAATAATCTATCGTGAAGGTGCAAGGCTCAGTGGTTAGAGTGTCGATTTTACGATCGTGAGGTTGTAAGCTCAAATCCCGGACCGGGCTGCGTGTTGTGTTCTTGAGCAATACACTTTATTTCACGTTGCTCCAGTTCACTCAGCTGTAGAAATGAGTTGCGACGTCTCAGGTGCCAAGCTGTATCGGCCTTTGCCCCTTTCCCTTGGATAACACCGGTGGCGTGTAGAGGGGAGGCCGGCATGCATGGGCGACTACTGGTCTTCCATAAACGACCTTGCCCGGACTTGAGCCTGGGAGGGTAACTTCCTAGGTGCAATCCCATGGTCAGTCATGACTGTAGGGGGTCTCAGAGAATCTTCTAGCTTTTACTTGTTTCAGTCATTAGACTGCGGCCATGCTGCAGCTATCGATCTCTTTTGCCGAACTGCTAAGTTACGAAGGATGTAAACACAACGCCGGTTGTCAAGCGGTGGTGGGGGACAAATACAGACGCAAATACACACACACATACGTCGGGCTTCTTTTCAGTCTTCGTCAACCAAATCCAGAGGCTATAGTAAAAGACACTCAGCCCAAGGTGTCACGTAGTGGGCCTGCACTCAGAACCATGTGGTTGGGAAGCAAACTTTTTACCACTCAGCTACGCCCGCGCTTACCTTATAAAATATATATTTAATAATATAATAGGATTCTTTAAAATATCGTATGATTATGGGGATCCGGTAGAGTAAAATAAAATTCAAGAGTTCACAGGTAAAAATGGTTGAGAACCACTGAGTTAAACGCTGACCATGAGGCAGCTAGCCATAGAGGATCCAACAGGGAAGACATGACTCAGCCATACGCACTACATGTTCAAGCAATCTCAATGTATGCCTGTATAGTACGGATTCAATGCTGCTTATGTTGGTTCGGTCAATTTGTATATGTGATCGAATCCTGCCACGTAACAAAAGGATTTTCAGAACCACTGGATGTTAAAACCATTCTCAGTTTTGTTGTCTTCTCTAGCTGTAGAAATGAGTTGCGACGTCACAGGTGCCAAGCTGTATCGGCCTTTGCCCCTTTCCCTTGGAGAACACCGGTGGCGTGGAGACGGGAGGCCGGTATGCATGGGCGACTGCTGGTCTTCCATAAACAACCTTGCCCGGACTTTGTATGATGAGAAAGACATTCTGAGCTCTTAAAAGGCAATAGTCTTGAGTGAAGCAGTTAAAATCTCGTCTTTACTTTTTCAGGTATCTGAAGATTAAGGCTACTCGTCGCTATTATACCGAGAAAGTCGGGAGGAAGCAGGAAGATGTAGTGTGCCAATGGCAATTAACCTTTTTTTTTGTTGCTGTTTTAGTTAACTGAAATGCCCATTCTTTTAAAAGATGTAACGGCTGCCGAAATCATAATCTGTATGGTCTCCCATACATAACGCGTACTACTAAACCAGTTTTCATCATACAATATGTCATTGATCTATTTAGATGCTTCTTGATGGTGGTCTGTTCTGCATCTTTCTGATGTTGAAAACACTCCCGTTATCCCCCTGGGCCATTGGTCTATTTAGATGCTTCTCGATGGTGGTCTGCTTTGCATCTTTCTGATGTTGAAAATATTCCCATTATCCTCCTAGGTGACAGAACTGTTACAGACAAGAGAGAGGCAGATATTAAATGGTACAGGAGTCAACATACAGCCTTGCCCAACACCCGATTTTACTCTGAAGTACTCAAGTTTCTGGCATCCAACAAGTTAGATAATGTTCGGTAGCTGTTACAACAGTTTCTTCCATCAGCACCAGAATATATCCACACTTCTCCAATTACTCCCCGGTTTCTACCCCTCTCCCTGTGTCTGTCTGTCTATCTATCTATCTCTATCTATCTATCTATCTATCTATCTATCTATCTATCTATCTATCTATCTATCTATCTATCTATCTATCTGTCTGTCTATCTATCTGTCTGTCTATCCGTCTGTCTGTCCGTCTGTCTGTCCGTCCGTCTGTCTGTCTGTCTGTCTGTCTATCTATCTCACTTTCCACACCTCACTCTTTGCTCTGCACCCTAAAACATTTCTCTACATTTCTCGCTTAATCAGCCATCCCCTTCTTTCTTAGACATACTTTCTCTTATTCTCTTTCCGTTCACACACACACACACACACACACACACACACACATCTGCATACGCTCTATTATTCTGTGTATGTGTGTATAAATATATGTATGTTTGTATATATGTATGTATCTCTCTCTCTCCACACACACACATATACATTACATACTTACACACACATGCCCACATACTTACAAACACACACACACATTCTGTAGTTCTCTTTTTTTATTATTATTCCCTTTTGCATGTATGTAAAGAGTGGAGTTAAAAGCAGGAGTGAAAAAATGGTGCGTGTGTAAGTGCATGAGCAAGTACCATGTATGTGCTTGGGTGCATGAATCTGTGCGTATTTGTGAGGTTGTGAGTCTGCACGAATATTAGTCTACTCATCTCTTCCTATCTTTTACCCCCTCTATTTCTCTTCGTCCTCTTTTTCTTCTGTTATCATTTTTTTTCGCTCTATCGGTTTTCATCTCCATGATACCTTAGTCAAAATAAATACATGAGATGGCACGTGAAGATAAACACACACACACACACACACACACACAAATGTATATATATATGCGTGTGTATATATATGTGTGTGTGTGTGCATGTGTTTATACACACACACATACAAACATACATACATACATACATACACACACACACACACACACACACACACACACACACACACACACACACACACACACAGAGGTACCTACTCTTTTTCTGTTAATGATGTTGATGAAAAGGTGTTGTTTACCTTGCAACTGTGACTACTCATGTGTTGCAAGTCACATGTCAGAGCATGAGATGAACTGCTGAAATTTACCCTAAAACTTCGGTTTCACTTACCTCCGTTCCTCCGCCCCTCCCCTCGTAATGCTTTTCGTTCTCTCTCTCAACATACCTCTCCTTTAATAAGTGAACCTGCGAACCACCAAGAGTTTCTACGCGGTCGCATAACCTGTTAAAGATAACAGCAGAATTTTTCCTCTCATAAAACATTATACACAGGGCCGTCCTCACAGTATTATAGGACCCCCTTAACCCAAACATATGAATGCTCTATGGCCAGTGGGTAGCTAGAGTGTATGCCAACCTAGGCAGCCCTTGAGTTTGCTCCCTCGAAAGCGTCAAGCCTACACAGGCTTATATGGAAGACCCAAAAGTGCCGTCCACCCCCATAAAAGCATTACCCAGGCGGGCTGCCCCTTCGACCCCTAGTAACGCTACTGTCTTGTTCATAGAATACATAGCATTGAGTCTCAAAACTAATGGGGCCCACGGATAATTCCTCAATATGTTCATGCCATTAAACGTCTCTAACTCTACGGTCTTAAAGAAGAAGAAAACCTTAAAAAATGCGCCCCTAAGGATTCTGAACCTTCCAAAAAGATAGACTTGTTACGGTCGGCAAGCCTTTGATCGTAGGTCTGATTGATCAGAGCTCTGATCCGCAGATAAATAACGCCCACGTCATCTCTTAGTCAATAGACAAACTCATATTTAACAACCTCTCACTCGACAACGCCCTACATCATCATTTGAGAATCTTTCACCTGACACCACCTCACACCCATCGTCATGCTACTCCGCAGAAACATTTGAGCCTACATTTCTTCCCAGCCAATAACCTGCATCCAAGTAAGTCTCACACATCTTGAAGATGCTATTTGGCACTGGTTTACCGGATTTTCGGCTCATTTCCTCTGTATTTGTTTATTTTCTTTCTTTCCTTCCTTCCTTCCTTTCTTCCCCCCTTCTTTCCCTTTCTTTCCTTTCATTCTTTCTTTCTCTTTTCATTCATTTTTCTTTCTTTTTCCCTTTCTTTAAGCGGCTAGACTGAGGAAGAGAGATGTAGGTTGAGTGGGAAGATGTTTCTGTTGCTGTTATATAACCTCATGGGTAATGTTTTCTTCTTTCGATACACCACATCCTGTGTTGTAAACAGTGATTAAACATTCGCATCCCTCAGATGTTGACTAGATAGACATCGTTAAGTTGGGCTAAAGCATATTTAATACTTTGGAATATTAAAAAGGCTTAAATGCAAGATAAAACTGTACAGTGAGTGAAAAAGATATTAGTCGATGGCCAATATTTGATATATAATTCATATTCATTTAATGTAGGCTGCCGGAAAAAAAGAGTACACAATACCATAGTAAAGATTAATAATAGATTTTATTTAGGTCGAGTCAGTCTCTTGCTACAATGAGTTTCATCTGTGGATGCAGAGGCTCTTCAGACAAGTTATAACTGAAATTATGAGAGTCATAACTTGCCACGATGGTGGATAAGATTAACGGGGCTGAAAGCAGACACTTCCCACTTCGGTCCTCTCTTCAACCGCTTCTTCGAGTTCCACTTAAGGACGCGGGTGAAGATGGAGAGAGTGGTGCTGTTGTCTTGTAAATTTTCTGAAAGGTAGATGAAAGTGCCAAGAATGATTTAGGTAAATGGACCTGCTATCAGTATACACTTGTAGGACGAAGAACCCAACTGGGAGAGGTTATATACCCCAAGAATCTTGAATCTGAAGAGCTTCTTGATTGGATCTAGTTAGGTGCTTTAGTATTGGGACGTTTCAAGTGTTTTATACGTGTTTTCCCTTTTCCCACGCCTTTTCTTTTTATATAATCTATTCTGCTTAAACACCAATCCTTTTTAGAATTTGTCCTAGTAATATTCCTTTATTTGTCACCTTTGTAATAAATAAAAGAAATTATAATTATTTTCTTTTAACTCAAGTTTTGTTGGAATTCCTGGAGACTTGCATGCATAGTGGGCTCGCTACCTGAAGCCTACGGTACCATGCTATCTGTTCTTCTCAACCAATACTTTCCTGATGATTCTGGCCGTGCTAAGGAAGCAAAACTTTTATAATAGCTCTACTGGGCACTCTATTCCGATTTCCTTTATATTCCTCTTGATGCCTTTTGATACTGTCCCCAAGAACCGAACAATAGTTGGCACTATCTTCACTCTCTTCATTTTCCACAATCAAGCTATCCCGTATTTAACAGGATTGTATATGTCTATCTTTTCACCTTCTTTCTTCACTATTCATGGGTCAACATTAGTTATAGAGCACAAGTAGTTCACCTTATCTACCACTACTAGGCCCTGCTTGTTGTACTCAAGCACTTAATCTGTTCGTATTGGGAAATTTCACAGGACTTTGTAGGTCTTTGATTCCACCACTCTCTGTGGTCTGTGCTCATACCACGTCTTGCCACTCTCTCTAGCCCCCACTTTTCACAAAGTTTCCAGTGTAACACTTTCGTTACTTCATCGTGTCACCGCAACTCATAATGGTTTTGGGCATTCGTATGGTATGGGCAATGGTTTCGTCAACTCTGTTTACAGATTTTGGCATAGTGGAGACACTTGCTTATCTTAAAGTTGACCCTCGAATTTGTGGCTAAAGCTTCGTCTTGCGCTGCCTTTATTGTTATCGTTGCTGTTGTTGTTGTTATGGCGGCGTGCTGGCAGAATCGCTACCGCACCAGACAAAATGCTTAATGGCATTTCGTCTGGCTCATTACTCTCTAAATTCAAATGTCACCGAAGTCGACTTTGCCTTTCATCCTTTCTAGGTTGATAAAATAAGTATAAGCGGAGCTCTGGGATCACTGTAATAGACTTACATGCTTTGTGATAGACGTACCCCTCCTGTAAAATTGTTGGCCATCACCCAAATTATGAAACTATTATTTAGGCTGTGAGCTAGCAGATTCGTTTGAGCGCCGGGCAAAATGCTGAGCAGTATTTCTTCAAGCTCTTTACGTTCTGAGTTCAAACACCGCCAAGGTCATCTTAGATTTTCATCCTTTCAGGAGCGATAAAATAACTTGCAGTCAAGTAATGGGGTCGATGTAATCGAAAGGTCATCCTTTCAAGATCAATATAATAAAGGACAACTGATGACCTTGTGCAAGATTTAAAGAGATTTCTGCTGCTACGTGGTATTGGCGTTGTAATTGGTTTTGTTATACTTCTTATCGAACTAAAATACGTGGTCTAAAATGAACGGTACGTTTGTACCGACTGTATAAAAGTATTTTTCTACTCCTCATATTTGTTGTATTGTACCGAGAACTTACCAAATAATCCTTGCTGAATCAAGTAAACAGTTTTTTCTGCGCTGCACCCTGTACCGGATTAATTTATAGTTTTCCAAAGTTTGCTCTCAAAAATTTTTGTTATGGTACCCAAGCTCCCAATGATAATTAATAGGATTATGACTGTTAACCTTATTATTCCAGCATTTGCAGATTTCATACTTCAAGTTGGTATAAAGCACAAATTATTCTTTTCCTTGACTTTAGTATCAAATGAGCATACCACGTCGATTACAGTAGATAGATTCTTCTTATTCACGATTATAACATCCAGGTTGTTGTGTTTTATTCTCCCTTTGATTTGTATAAGGAAGTTCCATAACAATCTCACTTTATCATTTTCGAGGATTTCATCACTATTCCCATAAAATGGCTACAGCTGTTTTCTGTGAATGCAAATTCCATTGAATTATTGCAGCATTTTTATCATGTCTATACTTTTGTGAGCTAATAATAGTGGACTTTCCGATATACTGTGAGCTACAGTTTTCTCTCAACTATCGTAAATTCTACATTCATGTGAATAACCCTGTTGGCTTATTCTTGTTTATTTGGGGGGGAAGGGTCTTGTTCCTGTGCTGTTAAAAATCTCTTTCTTCAATACTTCGTTGTTTAACCCAAACCATGTCCATGTCATTCCTTATTTCTTGTTCTTGTGAGCAAAAAAAAAAGGAAAAAAGAAAAGAAAAGAAGAAAGAAAAAGAAAATGCTAAATGAAACTTCTTTTCTTCAAAGTTTGACTCCTGTGTTTTGTTATTTTTTCATATATTCCTGCTTTCACATTTAAAATTCTTCAGATTTTTAAGAACTTTTTCTTCTAGATAGAAACCTATACTTGTTTTCTGTTGTTCTACCACTTCATCATTACTAATTATCCCTTTACCTCTTTTTTGTTCCTTTCCAGTTTAACCATTCGACTTCCGGCTAGGGGGTGCATGTTGAGCTGCTTCCTCGGTCTTTTTGTCGATATCCTTCTGCTCATCCCGTTCCATATTTTATTAGAGATACTATTCTCAGCATGTATGATATTTCACACAATTTGGATTTTAAAATCGTCTTCATTCTTCAAAATTATTCTTTATCGAGGGCTTTCTTTACTTCCATACTTTTGGTTTTATCACATTCCAGTATTCCCAACTATTTATGTGTTTCTTCTACATATAATGTCTTATATTCTCATTATTACGTAGATCTGTACAAGTATTTCATTCATTTTCTCCGTTTCACCTTAATCATCGCAGACGTCTCGGTTCTGAATGTCATCCCAATGTTACAACTAAATATTCTTACAATATTCCTTATCTATCTTGATTGTACAGCCTTAAATCATCCGTAGTCATCTTTTCCCCTATTCTTTCCCAATAAGCATCTTCTCTTGGTTTTGTTTACAATAATCAACAAAAGGATCAATGTCATTACAAGCAAAATAGGGGAGGGGTTTTCTTTTAGATATTTGCTTACTGTCTGCGATATTATTGCAGTTAAGAATTTGTAGTTTGTAGGAAGACATGGTATAAGTCTGTAGTCTTGCGGATTCGTGGTTTTTGTAAACATGGTGATTGAGATGTGTTTCCGCTCCGTAAGCCAGTCAAATGTTGTCTCTGGCTACACTAACATCTAATTAAACTTCTCTGCTAGCAGGAGTGGCTGTGTGGTAAGTAGCTTGCTAACCAACCACATGGTTCCGGGTTCAGTTCCACTGCGTGGCATCTTGGGCAAGTCTCTTCTGCTATAGCCCCGGGCCGACCAATGCCTTGTGAGTGGATTTGGTAGACGGAAACTGAAAGAAGCCTGTCGTATATATGTATATATATATATATATATATATGTATGTGTGTGTATGTGTTTGTGTGTCTGTGTTTGTCCCCCTAGCATTGCTTGACAACCGATGCTGGTGTGTTTACGTCCCCGTCACTTAGCGGTTCGGCAAAAGAGAGCGATAGAATAAGTACTGGGCTTACAAAGAATAAGTCCCGGGGTCGATTTGCTCGACTAAAGGCGGTGCTCCAGCATGGCCGCAGTCAAATGACTGAAACAAGTAAAAGAGTAAAAGAGTATACCTGTTACACATTTTAACCGGGCAATAGTGATCTTGTCATATCTGGGTACCGTCCGGTTGTTCGTTTTTTCAATTCCTGTGTTATATGTACTGTTGTTACAGATGCCCACGTTCTGAGTTCAACTCCACCAAGGTCATCCTTTCGAGATTAATATAATAAAGGACAACAGTGTCGACAAAACCTTTCGCCGCAAAATTGGCCATGTGCCTAAATTAGAAAACATTATTGTTGTTGTTAGTGGTGGTGGTGATGGTGGTAATGGTGGTGCTACTGGTGGTGTTGGTGCTGGTGCTGATGGCGATGCTGCTACCACAGTAGCCATATACAGTAGTTCATTCATCTGGTACCATATGGTAGGAATCTTGCCAGAGTGTTGACTGTTCTCTTGTTTTTGTTATTGCTGTCTAGAATTATAAACAAACAATAAATACATAAAAGAAAAGCAAACGAGTATTAGTGTTAATTACACCCACTACCGCCTACGCAAATAAATATCTTTCAATTTACAGGTAGAATAAATGTTACGTAGCGGCTAACCCAAAACGTCCTGTCTGAATCAAAGACGTTCACTCGCCAACATTTTACTGCTAAGATTGTAATGTGATAAAAATTGCAAACAACAGCAACAGCAACAACAACGACGACGACGACGGTAACAGCAAATACAGCCACAACACAAACACTCATATATAAGTACATACTCAAGTCATTTTTCTCATTATGTATGTAGAGGTAGGATTGGCTGCGTGGTTAGTAGCTTGCTTACCAACCCCATGGTTCCGGGTTCAGTCCGACTGCGTGGTACCTTGGGCAAGTGTCTTCTATTATAGCCTCGGACCGACGGAAGCCTTGTGAGTGGATTTGGTAGACGGAAATTGAAAGAAGCCCCCTCGCATATATATATATATATATATATATATATATATATGCGAGGGGGCTTCTTTCAATTTTAATATGCTGGACCACTGGTGTTAAATTGATGTTAATTGAATTAATACCCAATTTCTCACCGTCATTTTAAATTTATATATATATATATGTATATGTATATATACATACGACGGGCTTCTTTCAGTTTCCGTCTACCAAATCCACTTACAAGGCTTCGGTCGGCCTGAGGCTATAAAAGAAGAAAGTTGCCCACGGTACCACGCAGTGGGACTGAACCCCGGAGCCATGCAGTTGGTAAGCAAGCTGCTTACCACACAGCCATTCCTGCGCCTTACACACAGACGCACACACTAACACACACATATATATCTTTTTGTTTTTTCATCTCGCCTCACACACACACATACACACACGCACACGCACACACTCACACATACACACACATCTGTTGCGTTACCAACCTTGTCTCCACTCTTTTGCCTTTAAAAACCCACTTTGCTCTGTTTTCGTAAACATCCGCCTTTCACCATGTGCAACTCGTAAACACCAGTCGTCTTTTTTCTCTTTCCCTGTTGCCCGCTCTGGGATCTTTCTTTCCTCTCTCTTCCTTCTTTATGTTTCCGACGAAGAGCTCCGCTCGAACGTCATACCTCCCTGCTTCCTTTTCCTGAGCGCCTATTAATAATAATACTGTAATTGTTCCATTGTTGTTGTTTTTTTTTTTGTTTCCCGTTTGGATTAAAATTATATATATATATATATATATATATATATATTATATATATATATATATATATATATATATATGTATATATATATATATATTATATATATATATATTTCTACACACACACATACATACGTACAGGGATGCATATACGGTACATAGGTATATAAATATTTACATATATATATATATACATACACATACACGCACATTCATATATACATACAAATGCGCATCCCCACAATATACATAAAAGTCGCTCTTACAGTTTCATACAAAACAAGTACTGTACAAATGATCTAAAAGCTTCCCTATCTCCTACCAAAGTCCCCACAAAATTTTTTTTAAGTCCTCAAACCAACAAACACACACACCAATTTCTATGCGAGCAAGTTGGAAGACCCTTTTCTTTTTTAATATTTCTTCTTCCGTTTCTTGTTTTAGATTAAAATTTTTTTTATCTTTTTAAAATATAAATTAAATTTATTTTTATATCCATTTTTATACATTAATATACACACACTTTTAATAATGCCCAACTTTCGCATATATCCAGAAGCCTAAAAAGATATATTATATAATACCCACGATTGGAACAGAATTGAAGAAATATGAACACGTAACCCATTTCATAAGATACAAGAGTTAAAATTTCTACATAGATATCAAATTGCTAATAGAACAATGTATACCTACAGAACACATTGAGAGAAACATACAGACCAACAAGCAATTCACCTGCCCACATCCTTTTTTGAACATCAAAGCACAAAATACCAAACCATATCATGCTTGACTAATAACTCCATCTTCCAAATATAAACAGGAAATATCCTGAATAACAACAACAACAAGTAAAGAAACTAACCTGCTGAAACATACCACGTATTTATATTCTTTCATGAATCCCTAAA
>NC_043000.1:106200944-106205944 GCF_006345805.1 Octopus sinensis | reverse complement strand
CAGATCTCCCAGGACGAGGTTTGTCTTCTAGGCTGTAGTTTCTAGCTCGGAATTTCTGGAACCACCGTTGACACTGACTTATGTTTATTTATTGTCCGATCCCCATATATACTGCACTTTCCGTTGCGTTGTTACCTATATTTAGCTCATAAAGCGAAATATGCCGAATATGCTCCTTTGTTACTTCCATTATAGCTTTGAAAAAATTTCTTTTAAAATCGAACTGCGCTCTTCAAAACTTGCACTGAGAATAAGACAAGATAAAATTAATACCTGCTTTTATAGCAGGTAGTTTATCCCGTCCCCCTCCGACTTTTAGTTCATGTAATAGAAAAAACCGCATTATTTATGGGATGACCCATATATATATATATATATATATATAGAGGAGAGAGAGAGAGAGAGAAAGAGAGAGAGAGAGAGCTAGGTAGGTAGATAGACAGATGAATGTGTATGAACATGAGCAGTATTATCTTCGCTCATCTGAGAGTAATGATTAACCTCCGAGAATGCACAACGACTCATTAGGTAGTCGGTGTCGTGAGTATATGTCTATGTGAATTAAATCAATGGAAGGAAATACACCACCTAGAAAGTATTGAATATTTTTTTTCAAGTTGCCCCACGTCTCGACGATTATTTACCTATTCAGTCGTTGTTGAACTATAAAGACAGTTGCTTCTTTTATTCACACAATATATCACAAGTGGTCGGTATATAAATTGAACACTAACAGGCAAAGTTACAAAGTATATATCATCAGGAAATAATTGTCTTCGAAAGGTTGTGAAATCCATTCAGAGTACTCGACTAAGGGAAGAATGAAGTAAGCGGGAATGTTTAAATAAATATATGCCAGGAGATATATAACAAGCAGGCGCATATAAACCTAGCCGGTTCATCCAAGCGAGATATTTAATTACTGAGAGTGGGTGATTTTGCTTTATGCAGACACAGGCACATGCTCATCATGCACACAACTATATTATAATTATATATATATATATATATACGACGGGTTTCTTTCAGTTTCCATCTATCAAATCCACTTATAAGACTTTGGTCGGTCCGATGTTATAGTAGAGGACAATTACCAGAGGGCCACACAGTGGGACTGAACTCGGAACCATGTGGTTCGGAAACAAGTTTCTTATCACATAGCCATCTCTGCGCATACATACATACATACATACATACATACATACATACATACATACATACATACATATATATATATCACAATAAACAACAGGATATCAAGTGGTGATGCAGTACGACCGTTTCAAGCGACTCCATTTAATTGAACAATGTGATCATTACATCAATTTAAATGCAGGGCTATCCTTAGCTGCATAAATAAATAGAATTTTTAATCAGATGGACACATTAATATAATTTTACTCAAATTCTCTAATAGAGCAAGCAGAGGGAAAAAAAGTCCATGTTGCTACTAATGTAGTTAAGAATATACCGGATCCGCTTGAAACAGTCGTACTGCATCACCTTTTGATATCCGGTTGCTTTTTTGATTTTATTCACTTTACTTTGAGTTATACGGATAATACTGCACTGACTTAGTGGTTCAACTTAAGTAATTAATTCAACTGAATCTCATATATATATATATACATGCGTATAATAGAGATAACCACTAAGTGGACATCAAATATGCTAGAAGAAGATCACCTACGATCTAACTACAAAGAAAAGAATTTTCTCTAGAGAAAATTCAGCAAACACCAGAACATAAGCGGGTAAGACAGATGAAAATATACAAAATACAGAATTAATCGTAGACCGGTTTCGTCATCACCGATAATTACTTACGTAACTCTCGTCCGTGGACTCTTTAGTACGATCGTCCCAATTCAATATAATTTGTAGAACTATACGCTAGTTGTCCTTATAAAATTAGATCTGTGTATAGTTCTACCGATTACATTGGGGTTATTTTCAAATGTCTAAGTTCTTTTCTTTGTAGTTAGATCGTAGGTGATCTTCTTCTAGCATATTGGATGTCCACTTAGTGGTTATCCCTATTATACGCATATATTACAATTTTTCTGAATTTTCAGATTTTTCTATATGCTAGGTTACTGGTTTTAAATTGATATTAATTAAATTAATATTCAATTTATCACCCTCATTATTTAAAACTTATATTATATATATATATTATATATATATATATATATATATATATATATATATATATATAAGTTTTTAAATATGAGGGTGATAAATTGAATGTTAATTTAATTAATATCAATTTAAAACCAGTAACCTAGCATATAGAAAAATCTGAAAATTCAGAAATTGTAATATATGCGTATAATAGGGATAACCACTAAGTGGACATCCAATATATATATATATATATATATATCCATATATATATATATATATTATATATATATATATATATATATATATCCAATATATATATATATATATATATATTATATATATATATATATATATATATAATATATATATATATAATATATATAGATACAAAATACATATATATGATACATATTAGTATGTATGTATGTATGTATGTATGTATGTATGTATGTATGTATGTAGTATGTATGTCCTGTGATTTCCCTACCATCTTTAAAAGAGAAGGACACAAAGAATAATGTAGTCCTGTATTTTGCCTGAAAATACGGGATGGTCATAGCTAGAACGCTTTCACCATAAGATTTTGTTTCATGAGAGCTGACCTTCATCTAAACACCAACAGCAGTAATATAAACAACACGTTTTTCGTTGTAGTTACTTCAATTTTCTTAGTACTTTTTATTCATCAGAGTAGATCCCTAATCAATCTCAGAATACTTTGCTTGAACTTCTCTTCAGTTATGTCTATGTAGCCTTTGCATGTCAGAGCTGAAACACTTTTCGGTTTAGCAGGATTGACCTTAGGCTATGAGACATCAGAAAACACATTAAAAAATCATCGACACAAGTCAAAAACGTTGGATAATGTAGTCCTATGTTTAAAAAGCACACATATATACAATAGCAACTGCCGAAATGGCGTTCTTCATTGAAGGAATATCAACTAAGAAAACTCACAACCCCACCACCACCACCGTTACCATTGTTATTACCTCCAAAACCATTACCATTACGACTTACAACCAACATTATCACTTTCTCAACAAAGTCTTTAAACTCTAAAACAACAATAACAAAAAAATAGAATTGAAGCAATGAGGAGAATTTAGCTGCTATTTCTAGCAAGTTCCATGAGTCCCCTACTCTCTTTAAAAGAGAAGGACACAAAGGATAATGTAGTCCAGGGTATATTGTCTGAAAATATGGGATGGTTATGGCTTGAATTCTTTCACCATAAGGTTTTGATTAAGGAAAGCTAATCTTGTGCTAAACACCAGCAATTCATGAGAGATCCTTCGTCGGTTTCGATGGTGAGCATTCAGTTTTGTTTGATTAGCTAACCTGTCTACTTGACTTAAAACACACACGCACACACACACACACACACACACACACACACACACACCGAAGTAATCAGTCATCAACAACAAAATCAGCGACATAAACAACCGATTAGAACTACCACCACAAAAATTTGTTCAGTCGCCACCATAACAACAACTACAACAATAACAATTAGTAAACACACCACTTAACTCTATGTAATCGACTGTAATCGCCAGTGTAAGGGAAACAAAACTGTAAAAGATGGCGGCTGTAAACAGAGATTATAGACCCAACAATACCCAAGCTTTGTTAAACTGATGGGATGAATTCAACCGGAACGTATAAAAAATAATAGTATACAATCAATTGGATGAATGCACGTATGTGTGTCCGTGCGTATGGCTGTGTGTGTGTGTGTGTGTGTGTGTGTGTGTTGTAAATATATGCGTTTATGTGCCCCGGCATGTGTGTGAGTTTATATATATTCTTTTGCTGGTTTTACTCATTGGATTATTGTTAGGGCTCCCTTGTAAGGGTTTCAGTCGATTTTATCGACCACAGTATTTCACGTTACTAATTATATCGATCTCGTGAAAGAAAAAAAAATGTGAAAACAAATGGCGTGGGTGGGACTTGCGCGTGAAAGTACGTAACAAGTATGGACCACCGATTCTGACATCTCTGGCAAACACGAACACACACACATACACAAACACATACACACATGCATGCACACACACATACACACTACATACGCCCGTACACACATTCGCATACACGAACACGTAGCCTTCAGAATCTTGGGAATGACCCGTTGTTTTATGCCCAAAATAAGTAATACTTTATTTCATTGAAATATATTTGTATATATTCAAGAAAGAATTACGCAAAAGAAGATAAAACAATATTGAAATATAGGAAACAGTTAATAAATCAAAATACATATTAGTTTTTAACTGTTTGTATTCCTCTATTCAGTATTATACACAACATAAGGCGGTGAACTGGCAGAATTGCTAGCACGCTGAGAAAGAAGCTTAGCAGCATTTCGTCCGTCTCTACGTCTTGAGTTCGAATTCCACCGAGGTCAACTTTTCTTCTCATTCTTTTAGGGTCGATAATATAAATACCGATTTCTTTACTACCCACATGGGGATAAACACAGAGAGGACAAACAAGGACAGACACACGGATTAAGTCGATCATATCGATCCCAGTGCGTAACTGGTACTTAATTTATCGACCCCGAAAGAATGAAAGGCAAAGTTGACCTCGGCGGAATTTGAACTCAGAACGTAACGGCAGATGAAATACGGCTACGCATTTCGCCCGGCGTGCTAACGTTTCTGCCAGCTCGCCGATAATATAAATACCAATTGAGTGCTGGGGTCGATGTAATCGACTTGCTCCCTCCCCCGAAATTGCTGGCCTTGTACAAAAATTTGAAATCAGCATTATACACAACATACCACAAACAGGCCATTTTGACGGTCAAACAATGTCTGTGTATCCAACATTTTTAGTGAATTTAGCATTTTCATTATTGG
>NC_043000.1:106188390-106200844 GCF_006345805.1 Octopus sinensis | reverse complement strand
GAGAGAGAGAGAGACAGACAGAGACAGACAGAGACAGACAGGAATATACTCTGAGAAATCTAGGTAAAAACGGAAACAGAACACTGACACTGTAACGCTGTATTTGTGAAATCCCGTTCTTCATTCATGACGAACTATTCAATAATAAAAAGCATCTTAGAAATAGCTGCAAGAAAATACTCATTCAACAATTTTTCTTAAATTATTGAATGGAGGAAGCTGAAATGGGCAGTGCCTGTGAGTTGTCTAAGATATTTATGTTTTGACTGAGAGATCGAGATGAAAACAGAGAGAGAGAGAGAGAGAGAGGGGGGGGGAGGAGGGAGAGGGAGAAGGAGAGAGAGAAGTAGATAGATAGGTAGTCAGACAGACAGACAGATAGAGATAGATAGATAGATAGATAGATAGATAGATAGATAGATAGATAGATGGCATTTCTCTTTGTGAAGGAAGAAAGTAACTAATTAAAATTTAACAGAGAAAAACATTTATTAGTAAGCTTTCTTTAAAGAAATTTAAAGATTGGAGATTCAGCACTTCCTTTCCATTTTGTTACAAACATTTTGAGAGAAATTTTATTCTTCGAAAGCTGTAGTATATCGTTAAATATTGGTTTCAAATTTTGGTACAAGGCCAGGAACCTCGGGGGTAGGGATAAATCGATTAAATCGAGCCAGTATTCAACCGTAAGGATAAAATAGACTTCGGCGGGATTTGAACTCAGAACATAAGAACGGATGAAATGTCGCTACTCATTTTGCCCCGTGTGCAAAGAAATTCTACCAGCTTGTCGTCTTAAATGTTTTAAAATATTGAGAAATATATATCTGTATATTTGTGTACATACACACATACATACATACTACATACATACATACATACATGTATGAATGCATGCATGCATACATACAGACAGAAGAGAGTTGCGAATCAAACCGGAAGTTATGTTACAGACAGACTAGACAAAAATTATTATAGCGATTATAATAATTTTTCAAAGGATTTCTAAGAATTTTTTTAAACATTTGGTAATGCTCTGCGTCGGTTAAGACAATCAAGAGACTTAAGAAACTAAGGAAGTTTATTTACCGTTTATTTAACGTTTCTTTACCCTTGTTCTTCGTGAAAGAGTGCGGAAATGATGGAATAACTGAAGTCGAATGGTTGGTCTTGTAGAAAGAGAGATGATTAAATAAAAAGCCACGATAACAGATTAAAGAAGTTAAGTGGTTCAGAGAATTGCCTCAAAGAACTGTATAGATGTATAACTACGATGCTAGATAACTGAATTATGAGTTAGATAAAGGTTAGCAGGAAGTTAGATAGGAATAACACCCATGGAATCACTCATTTAGAAATGGTTATAACAACTGATTAAAGTATTGTGGCCCAGGCGCAAAAGTGGCAGAATGTAGCGTAGGAGCGTTTAAGCAATTATGCATTCACATACTTTTTATACACACAAGTATGCAGCACTCAATTAACCATTAAACAAAATAAGCATGTGCTTAGAGCATCAAGGGAAGTAGGTGGGACACAATGGAAGTGATAAATGGTTTACGGCACAAAAAAAAATCGCGTTAAACTCGCTAAAATAATATTCAGGAAGACTTATCTCTACCAAGTATAGAAGCAAATGTGTTACGTTAGTTTAATTCTGAGGATCTCATCAAAGACTTTGCAATTAAAAAGAGTAGGAATCAGCGGCAGCTCGTGTATAGGAACTGTGGAACTGCAGCACACCCTATTATCGATAACATTCAATATAATGAGTCCTTTTTTCTTTAATTCTTTCTTTATACGTGTACATTATATAATCCTCAAGCTTAATGTCAGTAGCCATCCCCCAATTTATGAAAGAAATACAAAAATCCTTGTATAGAACTGTGTGCTTCACATTTCCAGCGACGCGGCGTTTGGCTGTTGTGCGCATGTTCACACATCCGAGATAGGAAGCTTCACACTAGGGAGAGAGAGAGAGAGAGAGAGAGAGAGCACTGTGTGAACAACAGTGCCGGGTGAAAGGTAGTGTTTCTTTTTGACACCGCGTGTGTTATGCTTAAAAACGTGTTTATATTCTTGAATGTGATAAAGTGTAGAATTAGATTATTCTGCTTCCAGCTTCAGTGTTGCTTCCAGGATTTGAAAAATAGGGAACATTCCCACCCCTTATTTTGTGATTTGGGGGGACTTTTGAAAAAACAAAGGTAATTCGCGGCGGTGTTCAGTGAACAAATTAAACACACTACCCGGCAGTGGCTAAAACGCGACCGATCAAGTTTGAGTTTCTTTTTATATGTTTGTTTTCTTTTACACAATATTAAAACAGCAGCTAAAATTTTTCTGAAGCAGCACCGCAACTAATTTTATCTACGAACCATTACGAACTGGTTAGAAGGAAACTTTTCGAATATGAAGAAAATGAAAGTATACAAAAATGAATATTGTTTTCTATCTTACTGTTAGTTTTGTTTCATCTTGAAAAGTTAAAATTAATTTTAAGGTTTATTATTGTTTATATTTTGAATTACATGTATATATGGGGGCGCCAAAATCTTTTAAGTGCTTCGGGCCACTACGGGTCTTAATCCACCCTACAAGTAAATCATACATATATACATAGTTACTTATATAAACGCTCACTAATATCTTTTCACACTTTCACTTTGAAACATTAACCTTTTCCCCACCCGTTTTATCGCATGTGACATTTCCCTGGCATTCATGTATCATATAACTAGCAGTATTGCCCGGCGTTGCTCGGTTTGTTTTCTTTTCGACCCTTTAGAATTGGAATTTTTGAAAAGTAAAAATTTTGCATTATGTAGCTTGTTATTCTCTTTAGGCGAACATTTTTCTGGTTGATATTCACCGAAAAATGGCGATACAGCAGTCAAAAAATTGTAAAAAATAGGGATTTTCAGAGAAAAAATCACCCTTTTGATGTAAATGATTTTCGGTCTTTAACATGGTCCGATTTGATTTTTTCTTCTACGGAATGAAGAGCAAGCCTTCTTCGATCATACTCTCAATTTTGGTCAACTTGTGCCGTAGGGTCTCGGAGGAGATAGTGTTAGTTGAAGCCTACCAAACCTGCCACACACAGACAACTTCAGCTTTATATATATATAGATATGATACACGTACCCAACTTTTTTCATCTCGGGACTTACGAAAGGAAAGCTTTATACTATTACGCAGAATGCATGAAATAAAGACTAACTAAAACTCTGAAAACAAGCATGGATGTTTAGGACATACTTCTGAAAATTTTAGACAGAAAAAGGGTTAAAGAACAACTGAATTGAAAAATAGATACAGGCTCTACTCCTGAACACCACCTCGTTTCCTTCATCGAGCAATGCAGGCAAAATTTATTACCTTTATGAAGACAAAAAAAAAAAATCAATTATTTTGCTGTAACAACTTTGCTAACTTACAGTAGATATTCAATATCAATTACATCCAGTTAAGTGTTGCAATAATACAGTATGATTATAGCCTTCCTACATAGTCACTAACTAGTTTTAATTACTGCTTCCGAAATTAATAAGCTATTTTTTTTGCAATAAAAATGTGCTCAGTACTATAGAATTTCCCAAAAGATCAAAGATAATCAATATGTAGTGTGACCTATATACGTATGTATGTATGTATTTATGTATGTAGTCATGTATGTGTGTGTGTGTGTGCGCGCGTGTGTGTGCGTGCTTGTGTGTGTGTGTGCGTGCTTGTGTGTGTGTGTGTGTGATCAGTGTGTATGTACTTACACGTGTGCACACACTATATAGAACATATAAATACGTCATCGACAAATGGTTATGGCAGGATATATTGCTGTACAAGATCAACTGCAGTTAACTACATAAGCTTCAAGCAGCTTTGATTACCATTCTCGTGTGTTTATGTATCTATTGTCGCTTGATTTGTTAACATTAACATTTATTATTGCACTCTGTTCGATTTCAGAACTGGTCTATTGGGTGAGATAGACAATCGATATTTAAGTGAAAAGGAACGGAAAAGAGAAAAGAGGGATAGATAGATAGATAGATAGATAGATAGATAGATAGATAGATAGATAGATAGATAGATAGATAGATAGATAGATAGATAGATAGATAGATAAACAGATAGATAGATAGATAGATAGATAAACAGATAGATAGATAGATAGATAGATAGATAGATAGATAGATAGATAGATAGATAGATAGATAGATAAACAAATAGATAGATAGATAGATAGATAGATATGTTTCTTTATTAGCCACACAGGGCTGCACACAGATAGAACAAATTACAAGGTAGAGCTTTTTCTTTTGAAGGTTAAAAAAAAAAAAAAAAGGAGGGGGAGTTTCGATCAAAAGGGATCGTAAAAGGAGAGAAAGAGGACAAAAAAAGGGGGTTAAAAAAAAAGGGGGAGAGGAAAAAAAAAATTGATCAATAGGGATCATTATCACAGAAATGTCAATATGAAGTGTAAAGGGGAGGACAGGTGAGGTTTACCCGTGGAAAGAAAAGCCTACGGAAAAGACCACGGTAACCTCGGTCAATGGAGTCACATGTCATATTTATATTTTTTTTTTTTTTTTGCAAATAAGCAACTCTCTGTTTTCAATTTCTGGGTTCATAGGATCATGCTCAAGGTGCCTTCGTCATTCATACGTGCCATTCTTGCTACATTCACCCATCTTTTTTAAAAAACATTCGCTAGACAAAACTTGCCTCTCTACTCTCACTTTCCTTTTCAAGTGGTACTTGAAGAAGTTGATGAGAGATTGACCAGAGAGGAAAGTGTTTGTCTCCAATCCTTTCAGACGCGTCCACCAGATACATTCTTTCGCCATAGCCACAAGGATGATGAAAATAGCTCTTCCTTCCCGTTTGAAGGAGGGAGGCGTGACAATATTAACGATAGACTCAGCTGATAAACCGACTCGTCCCACACGTGACAGCAGTTGTTCGACACAAACCCACAGGTCGGAAATTGTTGGACACTGCACGAGTGCGTGCAGAACGGTTTCGTCGCTCTGACCGCATCTCGGGCAGGTCGGCCCCGTGTTTCTCGAGCGTGTCTGTAGAGCTTATCCCGAACGGGTAGCGCTTCTCGGTAGCACTGCCAGGCCAGGGATCTCTGGAGTTGCCATGGGCCTGGCCCGAAAGTCGTTCCTGAACAGGCGAGTCAGGTACTCCTCGTCGACGTCCAGGTTCGCCCCGAGCTCGTCGTCGTACCTCCCCTCCACTAAACCCCTATAGAATGCTTTGGTTGTGTTGAAGTCACTCAAGGTCGACCCAGGACGGCAGAGTTGCTTGAGAGCAACGCGACACTCGCGGTGCCATTCGCCCTTCTTCGGCTCTTTTTGATACCACTGCAGTTCGGTCATGGAGACGAGCTGCGGGGAAAGCGTGCCTCACAAACGGCGACCACACCTGTTCACCGTCGTCTACATAGAGCCAGAGATGTCGCAGTCTCAGCGCGTGTCTGCGCATCATCAACCACGGCATGCCCAGCCCTCCTTTTAACGGGTGTTGACAGCAAATGGATCGCCTGACCATCGGGACGCATCCTTTCCACAAGAAGCGAAAGAGAATGCGTTGTAGTTTGGTGATGGTAGGGTCGGGACAAGGTACGACGGTCAGGCGGTAGTAGATGACGGACGCGATGTACGTGTTCGCCACTCCGCCCGACCTTTTAGGGACAGTTTCTCTCGGCCCATTGCCGGGCGAGAGTGACCACCCTACTCGTTATCTCATTCCAGTTCTTCTCCACTTGGAGGTCCGGACCAAACCAACCCCGAGCAACTCAACCGGGCCGTCGGTCCAGCGTCCCACGACGGAGGGCTGGTGGACGGCATGGGCTTGCTTCTCCAGGTGCCTAGTCGCAAGCCCACTGACTTTTCCCGGTTGATTTTTTCGCTCCTGTCACCGCTTCGTAGTTTTTCAGTGTCTCGCCGACCTGTCGATGTGCTCGTGGCTAGACACTATGACGGTGACGTCGTCCGCGTATGCAGACACGCTCGTCCCGCATCCCAGTTCTCGCGGGATGCCTCTCAAGGTTGCCAGCTTCCGCAATAATGGCTCGAGAGTCAATACGTATAGAAGCGACGAGAGGGGGCATCCCTGACGGACCGAACGTGCGATGTCGAAGGGTCTCGATAGATGTCCATTCACGCGAATTACCGAACGGATGCCTCTGTACAAAGCGGCTATCCAGCCGCGGAAGACGGGACCGAAGCCAGCCGCTCCGAGGACCGCCTCCAAGTATCGATGGTCCACCCTATCGAAAGCTTTCGATTGATCCAAATGATCAGCGCCCCACCCATGCCAGGTTCTTAATAACCCTGTCTATGATGTAGTGCATCAGGTGGAGGTTGTCATGGATGGCCCGCCTGGCACGGCGCATTTGCGCCCTGTCGACCAGTTTCTCGAGACAGATAGATAGATAGACAGATAGATAAAACAGAAGATAGATAGATTGATAGATAGATAGAAGATTGATAGATAGAAAGATAGATAGATAGATAGATAGATAGATAAACAAATACATAGAAGTAGGTAGATAGATAGATAGATAGATAGATAGATAGATAGATAGATAGATAGATAGATAGATAGATAGATAGATAGATATGTTTCTTTATTAGCCACACAGGGCTGCACACAGATAGAACAAATTACAAGGTAGAGCTTTTCTTTTGAAGGTTTAAAAAAAAAAAATAAATAAATAAATAAAAAAAAATAATAATAATAAAATAAAAATAAAAATAAAAATAAAAAAGGGGGGTCGATCAAAAGGGATCGTAAAAGGAGAGAAAGAGAGGACAAAAAAAGGGGGGGTTAAAAAAAAAGGGGGAGAGGAAAAAAAATTGATCAATAGGGATCGTTATCACAGAAATGTCAATATGAAGTGTAAAGGGGAGGACAGGTGAGGTTTACCGTGGAAAGAAAGAAAAGCCTACGGAAAAGACCACGGTAACCTCGGTCAATGAAGTCACATGTTATATTTCTTTTTTTTTTTTTGCAAATAAGCAACTCTCTGTATTAATTTTTACGGTTCATAGAATCATAGTCAAGGTGGCTTCGTCATTCATACGTGCCATCCTTGCTACATTCACCCATCTTTTTTAAAACATTCACTAGACAAAACTTGCCTCTCTACTCTCACTTTTTTCTTCAAGTGATACTTGAAGAAGTTGATGAGAGATTGACCAGAGAGGAAAGTGTTTGTCTCTAATCCTTTCAGACGCGTCCACCAGATACATTCTTTCGCCATAGCCACAAGTATGATAAAAATAGCTCTTCCTTCCCGTTTGAAGGAAGGAGGCGTGACGATATTAACGATAGACTCGGCTGATAAACCGACACGTCCCACACGTGACAGCAGTCGTTCGACATAAGCCCACAGGTGGGAAATTGCTGGACACTGCACGATTGCGTGCAGAGCGGTTTCGTCGCTCTGCCCGCATCTCGGGCAGGTCGGCCCCGTGTTTCTCGAGCCATGCCTATAGAGCTTATCCCGAACGGGTAGCGCTTCTCGGTAGCACCGCCAGGCCAGGGATCTCTGGAAGTTGTCCATAGGTCCCGGCCGAAAGTCGTTTGAAACAGGCGGGTCAGGTATTCCTCGTCGACGCCCAGGTTTGCCCCGAGCTCGTCGTCGTACCTCCCCTCCACTAATCCCCTATAGAATGCTTTGGTTGTGTTGAAGTCACTCAAGGTCGACCGGGACGGCAGAGTTGCTTGAGAGCAACGCGACACTCGCGGTGCCATTCGCCCTTCTTCGGCCTCTTTTTGATCCACGACTGTAGTTCGGTCATGGAGACGAGTTGCGGGAATGCGTGCCTCACAAACGGCGACCACACCTGTTCACCGTCGTCTACATAGAGCCGGAGATGTCGCAGTCTCAGCGCGTGTCTGCGCATCATCAACCACGGCATGCCCAGCCCTCTTTTAACGGGTGTTGACAGCAAATGGATCGCCTGACCATCGGGACGCATCCTTTCCACAAGAAGCGGAAGAGGATGCGTTCTAGTTTGGTGATGGTAGGGTCGGGACACAAGTACGACGGTCAGGCGGTAGTAGATGATGGACGCGATGTACGCGTTCACCACCTCCGCCCGACCTTTTAGGGACAGTTTCCTCTCGGCCCATTGCTGGGCGAGAGTGACCACCCTACTCGTTATCTCGTTCCAGTTCTTCTCCATTTGGAGGTCCGGACCGAACCAGACCCCGAGCAACTCAACCGGGCCGTCTGTCCAGCGTCCCACGACGGAGGTACTGGTGGACGGCATGGGTTTGCTTCTCCAGGTGCCGAGCCGCAAGCCCACTGACTTTTCCCGGTTGATTTTGCTCCTGTCACCGCTTCGTAGTCTTTCAGTGTCTCGCCGACCCGCTCGATGTGCTCGTGGCTTGACACTATGACGGTGACGTCGTCCGCGTATGCAGACACGCTCGTCCCGCATCCTAATTCTCGCGGGATGCCCCTCAGAGTCGCCAGCTTCCGCAGTAGTGGCTCAAGAGTCAATACGTATAGAAGCGCCGAGAGGGGGCATCCCTGACGGACCGAACGTGCAATGTCGAAGGGTCTCGATAGATGTCCATTTACGCGAATTACCGAACGGATGCCTCTGTACAAGGCAGCTATCCAGCCGCGGAAGACGGGACCGAAACCAGCCGCTCTCAGGACTGCCTCCAAGTATCGATGGTCTACCCTATCAAAGGCTTTCGATTGATCCAAGTTGATCAGGGCCCCACCCATGCCAGGTTCGTTAACTACCCTGTCTATGATGATGTAGCGCATCAGATGGAGGTTGTCATGGATGCTCCGGCCCGGCACGGCGCACGTTTGTGCGTTGTCGACCAGTTTCTCCATGACAAGCGCCAACCTCTTGGCTAACACCTTTGTCAAAATTTTCAGGTCTGCATTGAGCAGAGTGATTGGCCTAAAGTTATCTATAATGTTTCCCTTGTTTGGATCTTTCTTCAGCAGAGTTACAGCTCTCGACTCACAAAACCGGGTATGCTCCCGTTTTGCTGCCAGTTGCAGTATACCGCTGCCAAGACGTCTCCAAACAAGTCTGGCATACAATAGTAAAATTCGTAGGGTAGACCATCCAAACCCGGTGATTTGTCCCTCGAGCATTCTGCCATCGCTTCCCGCACTTCCGCCGCCGTGATGGCACCTTCGCAGCACCCTGCCTTTCTTGTCGAGAGTCGTGGCAGGCTATGTAGGTAGGCACTGAAGTCTACCCTACGTTCTTGCCCTCCACTCGTCCCGAACAGTCGGGCAAAATGCTGCTGAAAGGCCTCACACATTTTACTTGGCTCGAGCAATTCGCGCCCCTGTTCATCTACCAGTGACCGAATGGTGGCTTTGTTGCCCTGTTGCGCCTCTGCCACCCGGGCCTCTCTCGCGGCTCCAACACCTTCGTTCCTTAGAGCACGCATCCTAGCTCTGACAGCACATCCTTCGTGTTTGGCGTTGAAGTGTTGGTCGAGGGCCAACCTCGCCGCCAAAACGTCGGATGCGATGCCGCTTCTAATTGCCTCTTCTAGCTTCTTAACTAGCTCACCCTCTACTCTATTTCTATCTATGGCTAGTGCTTTGCTGTACCTAATCGCTTCTGCTTTTACTGCTTTTACTGAGGGCAAACCACCATTTGTTGTTGATGATGGCTCCCGTCAAAGCCCTCTTTACTAGTGTGCTAATCCGGTCTCTGAAAACTTGTCTGGACGGGAATGATGCGTTCAGTTTCCAGTACCCAGGACCCTGTCTATGTGCCTTATCTAAGTCTAGCGTACACGTCACCAATTTGTGATCCGTGTAGCTGACTGTGTGGAATTGTGGACATCCTAAGTTATCCTTGTCTACTGTCCTACACAGTATCCTATCTAGATACGATCTCGACGACCCACTGCGGTTGCTCCATGTCCACGTTGGTGCATTTGGGTGGTCGAGTCGGTACCTGTCAGACAGTTGGAATCGTCTGAGCAGGTCTCTGAGGCATTTGCATCCCCTTCTGTTTCTGTCTCTACCCACGTAGTCTACATGCGTGTCCAAGGTAGCATTCCAATCCCCCACTAAGAGTAAAGGACGAGACGTTCCCAAGAATACTTCTAGACGTCGAAAGAAATCCGCCCGACCTGTTAAGGGCGGTGCGTAGACTGATACGAGTCGAAAAGCGCACCCATTGCTGCCGTCAACATCCAGAACGATCAGTCTACCCTCCGGGTCTACGAATATCGTCTTGACTTCGAGATCCAGGCTCTTGTGAAAAAGTACCGCGGTGCCACTACCGCCCATCCTCGGCAGACAGGGAGCGAAATAAATGTTAAACTGTCCGCCAAACATGGACTTTAGGGCCCGTGGCTCGTGGAGTCTGGTCTCACTTATGGCTATGATTCCCAAATCATGTGACTTGATGTCATTTAGGAGGTATCCTGTTTCCAAGGAGACCCCAAGCCACGCGCATTCACACAACCAATCTTGACCATGATTCTATTGGGGTGTGTGCTTTAAAACACACAAATGAAAGTACAGAGAGTTACTTACTTGTGTCGAAAGTTTTGGCTTCCTCGTTCTTTGATGTGTCTTCGAGGAGGTTTCTATATAGTTTTTGGGACAGATATTTCTGGAAACCCCCTACAGCATTTGGGAAGAGGGCTTTGAGTTTGTGGGTGTTGTGTTTGTGTGATGTGTAGTATTTTGATGTGTTTGGGTGGTGTAGTGCGTGGATGATTGCTATTTTTAAAGTCATCTTCACAAATGTTTGTGTATCCTGTGATGTACTCCATTAGTTTGGAGTCTTTTGTGTCTATCGCTGATAGCATTGTTTTTGTGGTGTTGGTGCTTGTTTTGTTTGTGTATGGAGTTTTCAGGGTTCAGGTATCTCCTGCTTTGGTTGCGATTTCTTGTTTGGTTTTTCTTGATCTTTTTCTTTTACCCCCTGTGGCTATTTGCCATCTGTCGAACTTTCATCGTTAGATGAAAAGTCTGACGAATCAGCAGGGGGCAAGGGTAAAGCGTGGGGTGTGTTTGTGCGGTTGTAGATATTGTTGTGGTGCGCGGGGAGGGTGTTGCTGGGGGGTTTGTTGTGGTTATTGTCTCTCCTACATCCTTGGTGCTTGTCTTCTTCGTTGTTATTCTTGGTGTTGGAATTGGTTATTTGTTGTTGGTGGTGATGATTCTGTTCTTGGCGCTGGTGTTGGTGTTGTTGGGTGGGTTGGCTTGTTCTTTGTTGTTTTTCCTGCATTTCCGCATACAGCTTCTTGACTAGCTGTCCATATTGTGGTGTGGGCAATAATCCTGGCTTTTGTGATTTTTCCTGTGGCTGTTGTTGTTGTTGTAATTTTGCGGCAGATTTGCACTCCTTTTTGAGGTGTGCCTCACTGCCACATGTATAGCATCGTGGCCTTCTGCCCTCGACTACTACGTATAACTTGCGGCCATCCTCAAGATGTACGTGGGTGGGGATTTTATTTATGTCCTCTTGACTTATGTGGAAGAGGAACTCTATTCTCTTTCCCAGCCAGTCCTTGTTTTCCGAAACACCGATATCTAGGATGTTTATGTCCTCCATTTCGGATGTTAAGGCGGATGTAATCCACAGTGTTGTAGTCACTTGGGGGACACCACTGATAATGACTTTCGTCACCTTCTGGCCGAGGTAACTCGGTGTCAACGTTAGTTCATCAGAATGAAGGGTTATCGTTGAGAATTTCTTCGCCAACTCTTCATTCTGAAAAACCACCTGTACGTGTGCGAACTTGTTCGCCCAAGTCACACAATCCTTGTATCCCCAGATGGGGCGTAAGCACTTTTCGACTTTGTCTGTGCTTGCCTTTTCTGGACTTTTTGTTTTTTTTTTGTGATTTTATATACAATTGTCTTTTTTTTCTCCTCATTCAGTATGTGCTGAGGTATGTGTAAGAGTATTTTTCCGTTTTGATTTGTAATAAGGTTCTGCAATCTTTAATCTGTTGTGTAGTAAACGAAATTTTGTTACCTTTTCTTTTATCGCCTCGGCGAAGTTTGTTGTTGTTTTGTTATTGTTGTTACTGCCGGTGGTGTTGGTGTTGATGGCAGGGGTGTGGGTTGTAGGTTTGTGGTTGCTGATTATGCAACTAGCAAGGGGTGGAAAATTGCCTGCGTAATTTAGTCCTGCATTAGCGCAAATTTCGGCATTTCGTTTGCTTGTCGTCGTTATTTTTTCACTTGTTGGTGATGGAGTGAGCAGTGGTTGAAGGGAATTGTTGTTGTCGTCGTCGTCGTCGTTGTTGTTGTTGTTGTTGTTGTTGTTATTTCTTGGTGACGGCGGTGGTGTTAGTAGTATTAGTAGCATTGACGGCACGGTCTTTGGTGGCGGTGATGTGGGTATTGTTATTGGTGGCGACGTCTTTAGTAGGGATAGCAGTTTTAGTAGCAGATTCTGCCATGGTGTTGTTGTCGGTGTGG
>NC_043000.1:106155890-106175890 GCF_006345805.1 Octopus sinensis | reverse complement strand
GCTCCGACAACTAACAACTGATGCCGGCAGTTTGTTCCATGCTTCAGCAACTCTCAGCGTTATGACGAACGATTTTGGCTGATGCAAGGTTAGCAAGGTGATGGTTTAGATTTGCTGTTACTTTTGCTGCCATATTTCAATGGTTTGTAGACACAATACGGTTCACTATTCTACATTCCCTCTTTCTGAGCTTTGCCTTCAGTCCAGAATTACGCTCGTTAGGGCTGGTTTTACCTTGGTTTTGGAATGCCAATGTAATCTTAGAGTCTGTAACTCTAAAAGCATTAAACAATTGAATAGTTTTAGTGACTGAAGCTCCAACCATCTGCGCCCCAACTTCGTCCTCATGCATCTTAACAACGTTAAAATTTTATCGATCGCCTTTGATCGACCGCTAAGTTATTTTATCGATATTATTTGGCGAAACGCTAAGTCATTTTATCGATTTCGTTTGGCGAACCGCTACGTTATTTTATCGATCTCTTTTGGCGAAGCGCTAAGTTACTTTATCGAATTCCTTTGGCGAACCGCTAAATTATTGAATCGATCTTATGTGGAGAACCGTTAGGTTATTTTATCGAACCCGTTTGGCGAACCACTAAGTTATTTTATAGATCTCGTTTGGCGAATTACTAAGTTATTTTATCGTCTAAAAACCCATAAGTAAGGAAAAATATGCGCGCCTATATTTATCAACAGAGTGGGTATGTTAATCAAAGTGTAGTATCCAAACCTACCTCCTCTAATTCGTTAATTATGGAAGATCCAATTGCTGGCATATTATACTTGCAAAAGCAACAGAAAAAGCGGCAACAGGAGTTGCACCAACAACTACAACACAATCAGTTGCTGGAACTGATGTTGAAGTCGGGAAACACTGCAAGTTTGTTATCGCCAGACGCCGTAGCAAATACTGTAACTGAATTTAGCTACAACCTAAAAGAGGGTATAACTTTTTCACACTGAGGAAAAATGTGAACCTTTCTTAAGTATTTGGGACAAATTATCGACAAGAATGGACGATGTCCGGACCCGTCGAGGGCAGACGCAATTAAAAATGTGCCTCCTCCGACTGATATAACGACCTTATAAGCTTGTCCAGGTCTAGTGAATTAAAATGTTTCCAAAGTAGGATTTGAACTAACCCAGAACTACACACAGGGAAAAATAATATACATGCAGTGAAGGATCTTTTCGGTTTGAACGGCAGTTTTTAACATAATTTCTAGGTAACTAAAAAAATTTAAACTTCGTATACTGGTAGAATGTGTTTATAAAACATCTTTTTCTTTTGGCTTTATTGAGAAAATTCTATAGTTTGTAAGATATTTGTTGTTTTTTTCTTCAACTTCAACCAATCACTGACGTCCATTGAGGTAAACAACATTCTGTGCCGTATGAATATGTCTCTCGTTTAAGAAACAGATTGGGTTTATTTACATTTGTGAAGAAAAAAAGATACCCTTCCCCCCACCCCTAACCCTAACTAACCCTAACTGAGCCTAACCCTAAAATAGATTGAAATGCAATAGATTGATACTAGGGTCATAATTATGGGTGACAATTTCATATGATACCGCTAGAAAAAACTGCCGTTCAAACCGAAAAGATCCGCAGTGAAAAATGATTTTGAAGAAAAAATCGCGGTGAATAATGTTTCCGAAGTAGGAATTGAACTAACACAGAACTACACACAGGGAAAATAATGATAATAAGTCCGTTTGAAGGATTTGGTAAGTCAGGTCGCTATATATGTAGTAGCGCTACCAGTAATAATGTTAGACTTGGTACTACCTGCGAGCATACTGAGAAAAAAAATTGGTTCTGTGTGGAACGAAAAAAAAATAATAAGTCCGTGCGAAGGATTTAATAATCCTGTGTACAACAAAGAATTTACGACGATACATTTAAAGCGAGTCATGCAAGAAGATTTCAAAGGTAAGCAGATATCATCTGTTGAAATTGAAAATAACCAGTTGCTAAGAAGGTTAAAAAGGACAAAGAAAACACAAGCCGTTTTGTGATTGAGAATACGAAACAAGTCCTCCTTGAAAAGACTCCAGAAGAAATGTCAACTAGTAAAGGAAAAGTCGTGGGAATGGAAAATAATAATAATAATAATAATAATACTTCTGTGTGTTTAGAAAAAATCTCAAATGGGGAAGTGTTGTGGTGGATGCCCCCTGACGAGAAGTGGGCTGGTCCACTACGAATAAATAGTGGACTGACACAGCCAGTAACGTCGTTCGGCGAAGGTACACCTTTGAACCTGTGATACACCAGAAATCGTAAACAAACAGAGCGACTAGAAATAGTCCCTAAGCGAAAAAAAGTATTAAAACTTCTGAGGAAATTAAAATCTCAAAAAAAGGGAAAGGTGATTAAAAAAAGAAAAGAATAAAGTTAAACAAGAACACTCAGAGAGCGCGAACCTCTGCCAAGGCAACACCAACATCCTGATTTCTTTTATTGAGCACATGGTTCTTAAAGAGAGGAGACAATACAAGTACATACAAAACAATACAATGGGGTACATAAAAACACATATCGTATGAAATTAAGGATACAATGAAAAATGAGGATGGAATGACTTACCTAACCCCCATAAACAGGCAGTTTCATTTTACTGTTTTTATATAACGTTTTATTAACAGTTCAATATTCTGTCTTGTATCTGTTGCTTTCCCTTTTTTCTTCTTTTTTTAAAAAAAAAATTTCATTAAGTCATTAATTATTCAGTTCTTAAATTTCCTCACTTACCCTCATTTACACCAAATACTCCGTTAAATCTTCGAATGCCACCACCAGCGGCAATTCATCAAAACGATACTGTACCGGTGTCACTTCTAACTTTTCACCAAACAATTCCTTTAACCTTTCTCCTCTCCCTCTTTCCAGCGAAGCAGCTTTCAAACCTACATTTTTCTTGTTGGGTGACAATTCAATTCTAATTACATTCTTCATTTGCGCAATCTTTTTTTTCAATTTCTACACTTTTTGTATACTTTATCATATTTCTTAATTGTTTTCCTTTCGGTGTCTCTCTCTACTGTTACTGATATTTCTGTTTCTGTATGTCTCTCATTCTTTATTGTTATCATTTCTCTTTCATCTTCCCTTTTCTTCTGTACTTTCTCCTCCTTGCTGGTTGTTGGTAAAGGTGTCTGTCTTCGCTCCTCGACCCTTCACTTACTTTTGTTGGCCTTTCATTTTTTTCTCTACTCGTTCGCTTTTCCTTGTTTCACGCTCTGCGTCTCCTCTCCATTTCCTTTTCTTTTCTTCCTAGGACTTTCTGGTGGTGATTCCGCGTTACTCTTCATTCTCTTCACCACTGTATACTGTTCTACCATACTTTGCTCTTCTGCAGTTGAAACCTTCTTCTTGTTCTTTCTCTATCCTATCCTCTTCGTGCTTCTGGGGACACTGAGCTTTCATGTGTCCACTACAACTCTCAGCTTCGTCTCGTCCGGCAACACCAATTCGTCTGCAATTTTGTGGAGGTCTGGAAACTGATGTGAACCGAAATCTCAAGGCCGTATCCCCATCAGTTTACTTCCGCAGTTCTTGTGATTTTAAGTATTTTGGTTTCCTCTTCTATAATATATAGGATGGCTGCCACCATCCACGCCTCGTCAATTTCTGGGGGCACTCTACCAATCTTCACTCTGGCCGCACGTTTGCCACAGTAGGTTGGTAGTAGCACCCACTCAGTTGATCTCAAAGGCACAGTGGAGTGTTTTATCGCTTCTTGTTCACTGGCGAAGCGTACCTCCACATCAAATGCAACAGGGAATCAAATGACTCGACTACAACACCAACGTCCTCTCTACGATTAGCCGGAGATGATTTTTAAAATGAGAATGTCTGAAATAAACTCGACTGCTCTCCTAAACGAGAATACTAAAAATGAACCCGACCGCTCTCAGAAATTACGTAAACAAAAACGGAAAAATAATCCAGAATCCTTATCCGATACCTGATCAATCCTAATGGTAGTCATGGAATGTGAAGGTGGCTGTAGAAAATTTAGTAACAGTAATAAATAGTTTATCCTTATCTAATACAAGCCTAAGTTAATAAATTCACCATTCAAAATCGTTTCAAAAGCGGAGATAATAATAATAAGTTCTACTCAGGAATTTTTATTGAATAGCATGAGACCTTTTGGCTTTCTATTCTCTTAAATTCCGACCTTACTTTAGCATTCCTGTTGTCTTAGATTGATGTATAGATGTTTGTATATATGTAAGTATACTGTAAAGTGTTAATATGTATGTATAATATATAATATATATTTATTATAAAAATATGTTAGTGTTATTTAATTTCTGAACGATTTTGCTGCCGTTTGTTTATGTAGTTTGATTTATAGTTTGATTTCTTTATCCATCAGTTCCTACTAAGATAGAGACGCGAGTAAAATTAATAATAGAGAAACGAAAATAAAACTTTGGAAACAGCCTTAAGGGAGATAATTGAGAAAGACCTGAAAGTCAATATAAGATCGTAATTATGTAAAGTAAGGTAAATATAACAAACAATCCAGAATCCTTGTCCGGTACCGGATCGATCCCAAAATCTAATCAGTTCATGCCAGTCACGAGGCCAAATATAAGTTTCATCCAAATGCATCCAGCGATTCTTGAGATACCTTCTCCACGGACAAACAAACAAACAAACACGACTGAAAACAATACCTCCACTCTCGCTAAGGCGGAAGCAATAATTAATTTGCACTTTCTACAGAAGTCAAATCTCAAAAGGGGAGATGTTACGGCGAGAATCGTGATACCTCCTGTGATAATAAACTAGCTGAACTCAGATAAATAGCAGCGTATTTGGCTGAGAGCGTGAGATGAAAAATCGCAGAGGGGTGTTGGTAGTGGTTTCTTTAATGTGAGTTCGAATTGTTACACATTGTTATTATATATTTGTTGAAAGTCTCCCCGTGTGGATGTACTACGATTTGTTAAATTGTTTAAATTGTTGAATTTTCGTCACTGTTTTGTTTGCATGTTATTTGAATCTGTTTATGATTTTGTTTTTGATTTTGGTACACACCCGGACAACCCAGGTCCGGAGCCGAAGCAAGCGGAGGTGAAAAGGAAAAAATACAAGTGGCATATGGTCATGTGTACCAAAAGTACAGCAATAGAGAAAAAGATTATAAAGTACAAATCAATAATAAGTGTAAGGCTGCCTCCAGAAAAATACTCGGAAAAGACTAAAGGAGTCATCATAGATAGAGAGAGATTTGAGAAATTAAAAGACTATTTGGAAGCAACATAGACCCGCTGAGGGTTGAAATCGAGTTCGACGAACTACCACCAGCAGTAGATTTCGAAGATTTAAAGCCACAAATGAACGTTTAAAAAAGCAAGGAAGTAAAATTTGTTAGTAAAAGAAAGAGGAAAAATAGACTGTTAAAAATTTAGAAAGAAAAAAAGAAAAAAAAGGAGTGTAAGAATGATTATCTAATTGTACAAATTAACTGCTAAATGGTACTGCTTGAGAGTGGGGCTCAATGCAACCATTTCATCATTATCGATTTCATTATACATTTTTTCATTTTCATTCGTTTTATGTCCCCACTGTAGTGTTCTGTCTGTCTTTGTGTTGTCCTCTATGTTAAAGCCTGGGTGCCAAATAAAGAAAAGGAGATGAGAAATCGCAGGAAGTCGAAAGGTGTCGTTTGAGAGTTTTGTGGAGTCGCAGGAAATTGTTGAGAAAATGTTTTAGTTCGTTCAGAGTTGTTTTAGATTGGTTACATTTGTTGGTGGAGTAGTTAGGAATACATCAAGTGGAGACAGTTGCTGTCTACCCCCGTTCCGTGGTACTATATATTACACTGTATTAGTGCACGACACTAAGGTGATATATACAGAAACCACGTTATAAAACATACATACGTGCATACATATGTTTCGATGACTACAGATCCAAGCCATCACGGAATTGTAAAAATCTGTAAAACCTTCCAGAAGTTTATCATTTAAGTATATATGAGCACGTCTAAATATGCAAGTATATGCATGAGATGACATACATAAAACAAAACATACACATCTGCATACATACATACATACATACATACTTACATACATACATACATACATACATACATACATACATACATACATACATACATACATACATACATACATGCAAAAATACCCTGTTGTTGATGTTGAAATTCCAATGAATGAGCTTTGGAACTAGGTTAGAAACCGGCTCTTTATTGGTGAGAAATCTTGAAATAAAAACTAAATAATAACATACATACATGCATACATACGCTCACACGTACATACATACGCAGACACGCACACACACATATTAATGTGTGTGTGTAAACAGGAAAAGTGTAAGATTAGATATGGAAGCTATATTAATAGCAAAAATCATCCCACGGTTTTAGCACAAGCGAAATAAATTTTGAAAGTAACTTGCAATTAATTTTCTGGTATATATAAATCACATTGTGTGTATATTAACTAGCGCATACATTTCCACAATTCTCAACCGATTTTCACCAAACTTTACACACACATTACTTATGTCTCATGGATGGCCATGCACAATTACATTTTCTCCAGAGCTCCCGCATAAATGGACAAACCGGGAAAAACGATGGTTTACACAGGTTTTTCTCTAATTCGTTGTATGTACAAAATTTTTTTGTATGTAGGGTCATCCATACTTTTTAATGTATATGGTGGGATACTGGCATTAAAGAATATTTTTTAGTGGTTTTCACATTTTTTGATTTATTATTTATATATATGTTGTAATTGTGTATTATTACTTGGTTAGAGAATATTATAAAAGTGAAAGGATATGCCCATGGGCATGTGGCGTAGTGGTTAAGAGCGCAGGCTACTAACCCCAAGATTCCAAGTTCGATTCCATACAGTGACCTGAATAATAATAATAACAATAATAATAATAACAACAACAACAACAACATCATCGAAAAATACCAAAATTTCCCCAAGGCACCTGATGAAGGCTGGAGAGTATATCAGCTGAAACGTTGTGTTGGCAACAAACAAGATGAGAACAAATATCCGTCAATTGTAAATAATGTAAATAATGTGAAAGGATTTTATCTATTTATTTAATTCGACTGTCCACCTGTTATTATTTATTTATATATTGTAATTCTGGTTATTACTTGGTTAGAGAATATTATAAAAGTGAAAGTATTTCGTCTATTCATTTATTTCGACTGTCCGCCTACGACGGGGATTAAATTGACTAGGAACACTGTACGCGATGAATATCCAATACCAAACAATTTTAATCTCCGTGTTTAAACTGCATTAAACTTTGGCAAGCTTACCTTTACCTATTCTGAGTTACTTGAAATGTGCTGTTCCCTTGCCTCTTTTCTATTTGTTGATACCTTTGTTTACCTACCAATGCGCTGTTTCACTTTAAGGATGCCTATTTACCCATCCATTATGATGTTTTGTACGCGAAATCTTTTCACTGCGAACAGCTAAAGATTCAAAGCAGTATTCGTGAACTGAAGTAAAACTCTTCATGTCTTCAGTTTTCGTTCCCTGAAGTCAGTTTCAGAGTGGTCGTACACTGTAAGCACGTAACAAATACATTCCTTTAACCCTACTTTTTGAAGTTGGTATTATATTGCCATTTTTTGAACGTACCAATCATATTTCTCTCCTGAAAAAATAACTCCCTTTGCTGTTGAATAAAACAAACTCGCAGAGGGGAAGTTTCAATGTCTTCCTTCAATTTCCTTACACCCATTTATGTGGCTGTTTCTGACAAGAAATTTCACTTTCATGTAAAACAACTATATTTTGTAGTCATTATCCGTAATCTACTCCCAAAGCACTTCAGTAGCTCTACTTTGCATCACTTGCAAACTTATATGTTCTATGATCATCAAAGTACAACGACCTCCTCAGTAACCAGCCTTCAATTGGTTTTCTGTTCCTAGGTTAATCGGAAACATAGATTGTGGTGCTACTCATAAACCTAAGTAGTTCAATTATTTGGTGAAAAAAAAATACCACCAAAGCAACTTAAACCCTCTGAAGGGCAGGTGCGTTTGCTAGTAGTTAAATACTTTGAAATCCGATGATGACGGTTTTATCAATTACAATATCATTCCCATCATACCTTGTTGAATACCACAAAAGGGCAACCTTAGCTGTGTCACTATCATCACATTCTGAAGATGAGGTCAGGTCTGCTAATGGACTTGGTAACGTTCTCAACTAAACTTAGAGGACCACACGCGCGCTCGCGCGCACACATACACACACACTCACACGTATGTATGTATATGTACATATACATGTGTACATATATATATATATATATATATATATATATATATATATATATATATATATATATATTTATATATACATATATATATATATATTATACACACACACATATAATGGTAGGTGTAAGCTTCTCAGGCATACAATGTATACAGGACGAAGAAAATCAGTGGAGCAGAAATTGTTCTCGTAACCTGTTATAGAATGTGGATGTGGGTGGGTTAGCACACCCACAAGCGCGCGCACACACACACACACACACACACACACACACACACAAACACCGTGATATGCAAACACTTCAGTGAATCAGATCGATAGTTTTTTTAAGTCAGTTTATCTGGACCATAATCTCTCTTGGTTGTAATTACCATCGGTTCAGGGCGACTTCACAGGAAACACAATCAAACTGGTTCATTGTTGAAGCAGCAGCATTATCATTTTCTGTCCTCCATCTCGTGTTGTTCTGCTTTATTAAGGAACAGGAATTACTACAAATGTGTTCGGGCTTGTCTATTACCAGACCTCGAATTTTACGTAACGAAAAGCTTTAAAACATAAACCAAATGGAAACAAAACAGACAGAAACGAAGCGAAATGGAAATATATTTTATAAAACAATAACAATAATAATGATAATAATCCTGTCTACTATAGGCATAAGGCCTGAAATTTTGGTGAAGGGTGTTAGTCATCTAAATCGATCGGAACATTCAACTGGTACTTATTTTATCGATCCCCAAAAGATAAAAGGCAAAGTCTCTGGGGAATTTGGACTCAGGCCATAAAAACGGACGAAATATCGCTACGCATTTTCCCTGGCGTGCCAACGATTCTGCCAGTTTGCCGCCTTCAAATAATTGCTCTTTCTATAGTCAAAAGGGCTAAAGTCTGGAGAAGCGGGTTAGTCGAAACCTTCGGCAGGTATTTTATTTTATCAACCCCGGAAAAATAAAGTAGACTTGGGCAGAATTTTAACTCAAAGCGGAGAGAACCGGAACAAACACCACAAAGTAGTTTTTCCGATGTTTTTACCGATTCTTCCAGCTCGGCAGGGTGATACATCAGATGACGTAACAAAGACAAATTATTTATGACCAAACGATGAGGAGCCAAGAGTAAGTGTCTAAAGCTACCTACTGAGAATAGGCTCATTCGTTTGAGACGTGCTCGTCACTCCTACACGCATTTAAGAAAATTTACTTGTGCGGCACCACTTCTCCATCCTTACCTAGAGGAACATGAAATGTCTGACCGCAGCCCTTTCTGCTGCGTCAACCACACACCCTCTTCTACTTCAGTCACCAGACAAGAAAACTGATTACCTTTCTTGGCCAAAAGAAGGCGACAAGGCGATCGTCATGATGAACTTGGCTGATAGCAAGAGCTGCCCTATAGCTAACAACAGTTGTTCGACAAACTTCATTAGTTAGCTATGCTTTGACACTGAACAAGCCCGTGCAGAACAGTTTCATTGTTCAGTGTGCATCTCAGACAAGCCCAGCTGCAGCATGATGGTATCTTCAAGTAATTTCGCAGTGTATATACCTCGCTTGTGCTTATATCAACAACATTCTGTGAATACCAAATGATACAACTACTTATACTAACAACGTGGTGCATGGTGGTTGTTGTTTTGGGTGTGCCGCCCAATAAATTAACGAGTAAGGTTAATATTTATAATGAATTTGCCATTTTTGATGGGTGTACAGCGCACACCTAGCACACCCAGAATCTAATACAAAAACATGCTGCAATACTCTTTTACTTGTTTCAGTCATTTGACAGTAGCCATGCTGGAGCAACGCCTTTAGTCGACCATATCTACCCCAGGACTTATTCTCTGTAAGCCTAGTACTTATTCTATCGGTCTCTTTTGCCGAACCACTAAGTTACGTAAACACACAGCATCGGTGTCAAGCGATGTTGAGGGGACAAACGCAGACACACAAACATATACACACACATACATACACACACACACTCACACACACACACACACACAACACACACACACACACACACACAACACACACACACACAAACACCGTGATATGCAAACACTTCAGTGAATCAGATCGATAGTTTTTTTAAGTCAGTTTATCTGGACCATAATCTCTCTTGGTTGTAATTACCATCGGTTCAGGGCGACTTCACAGGAAACACAATCAAACTGGTTCATTGTTGAAGCAGCAGCATTATCATTTTCTGTCCTCCATCTCGTGTTGTTCTGCTTTATTAAGGAACAGGAATTACTACAAATGTGTTCGGGCTTGTCTATTACCAGACCTCGAATTTTACGTAACGAAAAGCTTTAAAACATAAACCAAATGGAAACAAAACAGACAGAAACGAAGCGAAATGGAAATATATTTTATAAAACAATAACAATAATAATGATAATAATCCTGTCTACTATAGGCATAAGGCCTGAAATTTTGGTGAAGGGTGTTAGTCATCTAAATCGATCGGAGCATTCAACTGGTACTTATTTTATCGATCCCCAAAAGATAAAAGGCAAAGTCTCTGGGGAATTTGGACTCAGGCCATAAAAACGGACGAAATATCGCTACGCATTTTCCCTGGCGTGCCAACGATTCTGCCAGTTTGCCGCCTTCAAATAATTGCTCTTTCTATAGTCAAAAGGGCTAAAGTCTGGAGAAGCGGGTTAGTCGAAACCTTCGGCAGGTATTTTATTTTATCAACCCCGGAAAAATAAAGTAGACTTGGGCAGAATTTTAACTCAAAGCGGAGAGAACCGGAACAAACACCACAAAGTAGTTTTTCCGATGTTTTTACCGATTCTTCCAGCTCGGCAGGGTGATACATCAGATGACGTAACAAAGACAAATTATTTATGACCAAACGATGAGGAGCCAAGAGTAAGTGTCTAAAGCTACCTACTGAGAATAGGCTCATTCGTTGAGACGTGCTCGTCACTCCTACACGCATTTAAGAAAATTTACTTGTGCGGCACCACTTCTCCATCCTTACCTAGAGGAACATGAAATGTCTGACCGCAGCCCTTTCTGCTGCGTCAACCACACACCCTCTTCTACTTCAGTCACCAGACAAGAAAACTGATTACCTTTCTTGGCCAAAAGAAGGCGACAAGGCGATCGTCATGATGAACTTGGCTGATAGCAAGAGCTGCCCTATAGCTAACAACAGTTGTTCGACAAACTTCATTAGTTAGCTATGCTTTGACACTGAACAAGCCCGTGCAGAACAGTTTCATTGTTCAGTGTGCATCTCAGACAAGCCCAGCTGCAGCATGATGGTATCTTCAAGTAATTTCGCAGTGTATATACCTCGCTTGTGCTTATATCAACAACATTCTGTGAATACCAAATGATACAACTACTTATACTAACAACGTGGTGCATGGTGGTTGTTGTTTTGGGTGTGCCGCCCAATAAATTAACGAGTAAGGTTAATATTTATAATGAATTTGCCATTTTTGATGGGTGTACAGCGCACACCTAGCACACCCAGAATCTAATACAAAAACATGCTGCAATACTCTTTTACTTGTTTCAGTCATTTGACAGTAGCCATGCTGGAGCAACGCCTTTAGTCGGCCATATCTACCCCAGGACTTATTCTCTGTAAGCCTAGTACTTATTCTATCGGTCTCTTTTGCCGAACCACTAAGTTACGTAAACACACCAGCATCGGTTGTCAAGCGATGTTGAGGGGACAAACGCAGACACACAAACATATACACACACATACATACACACACACACTCACACACACACACACACACACACACACACACACACACATATATATATATACGACAGACTTCTTTCAGTTCCTGTCTACCAAATCCACTCACAAGGCTTTGGTCGGCCCGAGGCTAAAGTAGAAGACACTTGCTCAAGATGCCACGCAGTGGGACTGAACCCGGAACCATGTGGTTGGTAAGCAAGCTACTTACCACACACCCAATCTTACGCCTATAAATGAGAGATATTTCCTAATCAGATGTTGATTACAAATCAAAACGATTTCGGTCCCTACGGACGAGTCGCATCTTCGAGCATATCGAACAATTTTGATGCGCACAAGGAATGTCCGAGTTCTTTTAGTCCTACGCGATTGCACGTCTCTTCTCCCTGTCTTCCACACAGTCATTACTCCATATTGCGTGATACTACAATCAATCCAACCATCTAGCAACTATTTTGTGCTCTCAGATTTTGCCTTTTCGGACATATGACGAAGCATTGTTCGCTTGCCCCAGCAGTTCAGAAATTACTGCTCTGCTACGTCCTTCCTAAGTTCACAGCCAGTTACGATATAATGGATCTAGCAACAAACCCATGATATCTCACCTCTACCAGGGGAACACTACCATAGTGTGCCGCTCATGATTCAAAGTAACCTTTGCATTTTCGGCTCTCTCTTTCATCTTTTAACATCACATTGCAAAGAGGGAAAGAGAGTGTGTGAGAGTGAGATAAGTAAAATAAGAGTGGGCGAGATTAAGAGGTGCACCAGCAGAAGGTGTAGCAGATGTCGTTGACAAAAAATACGAGTGTTGTGTAATTTACATAACTCTAACAGTGACAGGGTGTGCGTGTGTGTGTGTGTGTGTGAGACGGTGTGTGTGTGTGTGAATGTGCGTGCTTGTGTGTGTGTGTGTGTGTGTGTGTGAATATATGTATATTTGTAGTAAACCTTGCGGCAAAAAAGAATATTTGTTTTTCCTGTTGAAAAACATTCTCTATAATAAATAACATTGCTACGTTTTATGACATCGGTATGCTAATGTTCACACACACACATACACACACACCATTAGAAGGGGATAGGGAGAGAGAGAGGGGGGGAATGGAATGTAAAAAGGAGATAGAGAAAATGACGGCGAGAGAGAGATGCAACAAAAGTGAGGGGAGGAGGGACAGGGAGAAAATGATAGGTACATAGACAGACAGGCAGACAACCAGACAAACAGACAGACAGACAGACAGGCAGATAGACAGATAGATAGCTAGCTAGATAGATAGATAGATAGATAGATAGATAGATAGATAGATAGATAGATAGATAGATAGATAGATAGATAGATAGATAGATAGATAGATATGTTTCTTTATTAGCCACACAGGGCTGCACACAGACAGGATAAATTACAAGGTAGAGCTTTTTCTTTTGGGGGTAAAAAAAGAGGGTTTGGTTTTCGATCAAAAGGGATCGTAAAGGGAAAGAAAGAGGTCAAAAAATGGGGGGAATAAAATTTTTTTTAAAAAGGGGGGGAAAGGGAAAGAAAAAAAATTGATCAATAGGGATCGTTATCACAGAAATGTCAATATGAAGTGTAAAGGGGAGGACAGGTGAGGTTTACCTGTGGAAAGAAAAGCCTACGGTAAAGACCACGGTAACCTCGGTCAATGAAGTCACATGTTATATATATATTTTTTTTTTTGAAAGATAGATAGATAGATAGATAGATAGATAGATAGATAGATAGATAGATAGTGTGGTGGGGGAATATTCTGGAAGCGGACCAGAGTGAAAGGGTGACACCTAGAAGAGGAGAAAGAGAACAACAGAATAGGGTGTTAGATACACGAAAATAGAGAGACGTGGACGGAAGAAACGCATTGAGATGAAAAGAAAATGACAAAAGGAGTAGGCACTTATTTAAACGAAGAAAGTAAATGACAGAGGACCCTGTGTGTATGAGAGAGAGGGTGAGTGAGTGAGTGAGTGAGATGAAGAGTGAGTGAGATGAAGAGTGAAAAAGATAAGAAAATCGACAAAGAAAGACTGAAAAGAGAGAGGGAGAGAGACTAAAGGGTATAAAAAAGAAAATGAAATAGCAGGATATGAAGAAAACAATAGAATTAGATTGATATACAGAATATATATATTTTTTTACTACCCACAAGGGGCTAAACACAGAGGGGACAAACAAGGACAAACAAACGGATTAAGTCGATTACATCGACCCCAGTGCGTAACTGGTACTTAATTTATCGACCCTGAAGGGATGAAAGGCAAAGTCGACCTCGGCGGAATTTGAACTCAGAATGTAACGGCAGACGAAATACGGCTACGCATTTCGCCCGGCGCGCTAACGATTCTGCCAGCTCGCCGCCTGGCAGAATCGTTATACAGAATATGGGAGAGAAAGGGAAACTCTCAGAGAGATAGAAGGAAGAAATAGAAAAGTGCTAAAAAAGGAACTGATAGAATCGTTGAAACGGATAGACAGACAGACAGACAGACAATGAGACAAATGGACAGACAGATAGACATACAGATAGATAGATAGCCAGACAGACAGACAGATAGATAGCCAGACAGACAGACAGACAGACAGATATGTTTCTTTATTAGCCACACAGGGCTGAACACAGACGGGACAAATTACTAAGTAGAGCTTTTCTTTTTGGGGAGAAAAAAAGTGGGGTAGGTTTTCGATCAAAAGGGATCATAAAATGGAAGGAGAAAAAAAAAACGATCAATAGGGATCGTGTATCGCAGAAATGTCATGATGTAAAGTGTAAAGAGGGAAGCAGATAAGGTTTATCCGTGGAAAGAAAAGCCTACGGATAGATAGATAGATAGATAGATAGATAGATAGATAGATAGATAGATAGATAGATAGATAGATAGATAGATAGATAGATAGATAGATAGATAGATAAGTTTCTTTATTGGCCACACAGGGCTGCACACAGATGGGACAAGTTACAAGGTAGAGCTTTTCTTTTGGGGGATGAAAAAAACAAAAAACAAAAGAAAGATAGATAGATAGATAGCGTCAGGTTGCTACAGGCATGTTGCTGCTGTCTTACCAACAGTTTTTCTACCCACCACGGGGCGTATATTTTTGTGGGGCGCTCGATCGGCACCATGGTGCGTATATATATATATATTTTTTTTTTTTCCAAAATTCTACTTTTCATTGTTGTCGATCGCATTTTTTTTTTACCGATTTCCCTCTCCCCTTTTTTCACTCCTATAGCTGTATCAATAGTTCTCTATATTACATTGCCATTTCACATGTACACACAAGCTGTGTGTGTGTGTGTGTGTGTGTGGTGTGTGTGTGTGTGTGTGTGTGTGTGTGTGTGTGTGTGTGTGTGTGCGTGTGTGCGCGCGTGCGCGCGCGTGCGTGTGTGCGTGTGTGTGTGTGTGTTTGTGTGTGTGTGTGTGTGTGTGTGTGTGCGCGCGCACGTCCATGAGGCAGTGCAGAGTATTTTGAACAAAAAAAAGGCGGCGAGCTGGCAGAAACGTTAGCACGCCGGGCGAAATGCTTAGCGGTATTTCGTCTGCGTTACGTTGTGAGTTCAAATTCCGCCGAGGTTGACTTTGCCTTTCATCCTTTCGGGGTCGATAAATTAAGTACCAGTTACGCACTGGGGTCGATGTAATCGACTTAATACCTATGTCTGTCCTTGTTTGTCCCCTCTGTGTTTAGCCCCTTGTGGGTAGTAAAGAAATAAGTATTTTGAACAATACAAAATTTATATAGGAGTGGGTGCTGGAAAGTTCCTAGTTTTGGATAAAAGAAAATACAGGAGGAAAAGTTAATTATGATTTTATTCAACTTATTCCCCTCTCAGATTCACATACTAATTGCAGCGATCCTTTAGTTTTTCTAAGCCCTGTAAAAGAATTCAGAGGGCTGAGCCTCCAACGGGCCTTTCGCGACACCCTTAAAGCCGAGAACTTTTTAGTACCACCTTGTACATTTAAAAAAAAATCATTCTACTCTATTTTATCTTAAATAAACATGTAGTTTTTTTCCTCGCTGTGTTTGTCCCTCTATCACCACTGCTCAAACCGTTGTTGGTGTGTTTACGTCCCCGTAACTTTAGCAGTTCATCAAAGAAATCAATAGAATATGGTACATATTCTATTGATTTCTTTTGCTGAACTGCTAAGTTACGGGGACGTAAACACACCAACAACGGTTTGAAGCAGTGGTGATAGAGGGACAAACACACACACAAAGACACATATATCCTGTTTCAGTCATTTGACAGTGGTGCGGTCATGCTGCAGCACCGCCTTGAAGAATTTCAGTCGATCAAATTGAGCCTGTCACTTATTTTAAATCCGGTGCTTATTCTATCAGCTTGTTTTTACCAAACCGCTAAGTTACATAAACAAACCTACACCGTTTGTCAAATGGTGCGTGACAAGCACACACACATGTATGTACACACAAACTCATATACGACGGGCTTCAACAGAAATTTCGCCAAACAAATTCATTCTCAAGACACAATTTAAACGAAAATCTGAAAATGCGCAGATATGAAATTTGCTCGTCGCTTCCTCTTCCTAACCAGACCGATCCATTTCTCGACCGTATTGTAATTTGCGATGAAAAGTGGATAATTTGCGATGAAAAGTGGACAATAATAAAAATCGTTCTTCGCAGTGATTGGACCAAAATGAAGCGCTGAAAACCTTCCCTAATCCTGAGCTCTTCAAAAAGAAGGTTAAGGTGAGTGTTTGGTGGTCTACTGCTGGACTCATCTTTTATAACTTCTTAAAGCCCGGAAAAACCATTACGGCAGAAAAATATTTCCTTGAAATTGCGAGAATGAACGAAAAACTGCTACTCCTCCATCCCAGACTAGTCAACAGAAGAGAGCGAATCATTCTTCATGACAATGCTTGGCCACACGTTTCACTAATGACACTCCAGAAGTTGAGGGAAATTGGCTACGAAGTTCTTCCTCACCCAGCAGATTGCCCAGACCTTTCTCCTACCGACTACTACTTTTTCAAGCATCTTGATGGCTACGAGAGAAGGAGTTCAAAAATCAAACCGATGCTGAAAGTGCGTTCATCAGCTCCAGAACACCAGATTTTTATACTACCGGAATAAACAAGCTTGTAACTCGTTGGCAAAATTGTGTTGATTGTAATGGTACTTATTTTGATGAATAAAATTTCCGCATTGTTGAAATATAGTGTGATGAATTTCACATTTTAAAACGTTGCTTACTTTTTACTCAGCCTGGTTGTTCGAAAAAAAGTTCGTTTTCTATGTTTTTGTTTTTTATGTTCCCGTTGCTCAGTGTTCACGTTTTTTTTTAAAGTCCTGTACCCATATATGCATGTATATATACATATATATGTAGGTATGTACATATATGTATGTATATATGCATATATTTATATATTATTTATATCATTATATGATCGAACGCCACGCAAGTATTTCCAAGTAAGTTTTATCTTAATAATTCCGATGCGCACTCCTATCTCTATTCTTTCTATCTATCTCCCTCTCTTGTTCTTCTTCCTTTCTGTTTTTCTCTCCCACCCTTTCCCTGTTCTGCTCCTCTCCCCTTCACCGTTCCCTCTTTCTCTCTCTCTCTTCTCTCTCACACCCTTTCTCCTTGACTCTCTCGTTGCTCACACGTGACCAACGGCTATCTATCTTTCTTTCTTCCACTTCCTTCCTAAAGACAAGACGTGCTTTTACCTGTTTCTTCTCAAAGCTCGTTTTTCCGGCATTCACTACTTCACATCATTTTGGCTTAACAGCCCTCGCCGTTTGTTTTTACTGTTTTGTTCTTACTGTCCTGTTTTTGTTACCACTTTAACCCTCAGCAAAAAAATCCCAAATTTTATTTAATTTGCTTTGCAGGAAGGACTGTTTTAACGAAGTCGCGTCTTTTTCCTACCTTCGAACGCGGAGTAGATAAAACAGGGGACAACTGATGAAGAGAATGTTCTTTTTGTTGCCTGTCCCGTTTCTCAATTTGTTTCTTTCGTTGTTCGAAAAAAAGTTCGTTTTCTATGTTTTTATTTTTTATGTTCTCGTTTCTCATTGTTCACGTTTTTTTTATGCCCTGTGCCCATATATGCATGTATATATACATATATATGTAGGTATGTACATATATGTATGTATATATGCATATATATATTATTTACATTATATATATATGTATGCATGTCTGAATTATGTATCTCTCTCAATCTCTCTCTCTCTCTCTCTCTCTCTATATATATATATAGTTATATATAATATATATATATATTATATATATATATATATATATATATATATATACTCTTTTACTCTTTTACTTGTTTCAGTCATTTGACTGCGGCCATGCTGGAGCACCGCCTTTAATCGAGCAACTCGACCCCGGACTTATTCTTTTGTAAACCCAGTACTTATTCTATCGGTCTCTTTTGCCGAACCGCTAAGTAACGGGGACATAAACACACCAGCATCGGTTGTCAGCAATGCTAGGGGACAAACACAGACACACAACACACACACGCATATAATATACATATATACGACGGGCTTCTTTCAGTTTCCGTCTACCAAATCCACTCACAAGGCTTTGGTCGGCCCGAGGCTATAGTAGAAGACACTTGCCCAAGGTGCCACGTAGTGGGACTGAACCCGGAACCATGTGGTTGGTAGACAAGCTACTTACTACACAGCCACTTAAGGTGTATTCCGTTAGGAACGTAGAAAGGTTCGAAATAGAGCTCGTTCACCCTTAGAATTACCAAATAGCCGGTAGTATTATGGTATACTTCCAAGTCTAGGTTTAGGCATTAATCGTGTGTGAAAATAGTTGGATGCGTTAGCATCAAAGTCAAAAGTTTACTAACGAGGACAACAATTATATCACCTGAGGCGATACAACTTGAACCCATTATACAAGCAAACCGTTGCTTAATTTGAATCCTGTGTATATGCGGATCTATGTTGTATCGAAACATGTGTAGTGTTTATTAAATAGCTGTCAAATCGCGCTCCTTTTTGTTGACTCTATTTTATTCAATTTTATCTATCTATCTATCTATCTATCTATCTATCTATCTATCTATCTATCCTATCTATCTATCTATCTCTCTCTCTCCTCTCTCTCTCTATATATATATATATATATATATATATATATATATATATATTCGGTATACGAAATTGAGGAGGTATTCAATTAAAATAGCCATCTATATAACATACTCTATGTATATACATTGTTAGTCGACCAGTTACTGCACTTTTTGTCCTGGAGATAGTATATCATATGGACTTGATGCGTTAAAAGTAATAAATATTAGAGAGAAAGGCGAAAATTCGTTCCGACAGCGGCAAGCGAGAGCACCAGATGCATTTCGGCCTTTTCAGTGGTGCGTAGTTGCGACAATTCGTCGCATCTGATATAAGACAAAGCGAAAAAGACTATTCACTGACATTTCGAATAGCAGATTGAATTTTCAATAAACGCAATTTAGGTAGAATTGAGTTAAAATACCCATCTATGTATCGTGTTACTTACTATCGACATGTCAGTCACTGCAAGTCCGTAAGAGACGGTATCTCTTACGGACTTGCTGTGTTAAAAACACAGCAAATATCCGAACCGAATGAAAATTCGTCCCTGCAGCGGCCAGCAAGAACACTAGATGTGTGTGTATGGGGATGGGTGTATAAAGTGGTTGCTCAAAAGACCATAATGATTTCAAATTTTGTCACAATGTCAGCAATATTAGGGAAAGGGGTAAATCGATTACATAGATCCTAGTATTCGACCAGTACTTATATTATTGATCTCGATACGATGAAAGGCAAAGCCGACCTCGACAGAATTTGAACTCAAAACGCGAAGGCGCACGAAATGCCGCTAAGCATTTCGTCCAGCGTACTAATGGTTCTGCCATCTTGCTGCC
>NC_043000.1:106114305-106155790 GCF_006345805.1 Octopus sinensis | reverse complement strand
TGTATGTATGTATGTATGTATGTATGTGTGCATGTATGTATGTGTGTATATATATACATACATACATGTGTATATGTATGTGTATATATATATATTATATATATATATATATATATATATATATATATAATATATATATATATATATATATATATAATATACATATCTACATACATATGTATGTATATCTATCCCTCTTTTCCATCTTTGACCCTCTCATTGGTCACACGTGACCACCGGCTATCTTTCTTTCTCCTCCTTACGCTACAGGGGACACCACACGTTTTTGTTTGTCTCCTGTCAAAGCTTGTTTCTCCAGCGTTCACCACTTCACCTCGTTATGGCTTAACAGCCCTTACCGCTTGTTTTAACTATCCTGCTGTTTTTGCTACCAACTTTAAACTTCTGCAAATCCCAAATTTTATTTAATTTGCTTTGGGGAAACGACTGTTTTGACGAAAATGCCTCTTATCTTAACGTTCGAAATTCGGAGTAGATAAAACAGTAGACAACTGATGAAGGGATTTCTCTTTATGTTGCCTGTCTCATTTTTCTATTTGTTTCTTTCGTTGTTCGAAAAAAGGTTCGTTTTCCATGTTTTTGTTGTTCATGTTGTTCACGTTTTTTAACGTCCTGTACGCCTATATGCATGTGTCTATACATATATATGTAGGTATGTACATGTATGTATGTATATATGCATTATTTATATTATTATATACATTCATATAAACATACATAAATATATACATATATACACATAGTATTCATAAGCACATGCACGCATATACATGTATGTGTGTGTCTATGTGAGTGTGTACATGTACAGACACACACACACACACACACACAACACACACACACACACACACATGTAATACAACTTTCGTCTGTTATGGTTATATTTTTGTGGGTTTTTTTAACATTATACGTCTTTAAGTGATGCTTTCTCGAGACGAACCCCGCAGTTTATCGAGTTTTAACGGTGTATATGCTCTAAGTATGATACACAAATTGCTACTTAGAACTAACATCGCTTCTGTCGATCATAGTAAATTTTTATTCAGCCTGCCGGTTAATTAGGACATCAGGAATTTTTTTCGATCACTGTTTTACTATATATCAGAAGAGGTTGATTTTGTATTAGCATGCAGTTGCCAGTGGATACTTGGTACTGACGAAGCTCAAAGAGACAGGAATACCTATTTAGCAATGCCACTGCCGTTCCTGGACGATTTTCGTCTACTACTGACACATTTCTGTTTTTGTTTTAACACTATAACTCTATGCTTTCACGATTATACACAGAATGACATTTTGTACTAATGCTGCCGCAGTTGTACACACACACACACACACACACACACACACACACACACACACTAATGCACGCACGCACGCACGAACGCACACAACACAGCGGACTTTCATACAGTTTCTCTTTACCCAATTCATTCACAAGGAATTGGTCGGCCCGGGGCACTTGCCCTAGGAGCCACGCTGTAGAACTGAACCCAAAATCACCTGCTTGCAAAGCGAATTCCATAACCAAGGTATAAAAAATAGCCAAACGCGTCAAAATTATTTAGCTTGTAAGTCTGCCTTATGGGCTCCACATATGCATGATATATAGCCTAAATCTACTCATAACACGCCCGCGTCCGTGCCCGTGCCCGCGCATATATCAAATACACACACATACGGGCTGATTATTAAAATACTTAATGAGCAGTTTTTAAAAGAGTTTACATTTCACATTACTAACTTCGCAAGGGCCTGTGTGCATCTGTGTTAGTTTGTGTGTGTGTGTGAGAGAGAGAGAGAGAGAGAGAGAGAGATGTGTACGTGCATGTGTATATGTTGTGTGTGTAAAGGGGGTGCGTGTGTTTATCCATGTGAGTGTGAATGTAAACAAACATTCACCCACACAGATACAACTTCAGGTATCATATCAACTCACTCCTTTACTAGTCACGTGTTATCTGTTGTTTATATTTATGAGTTTTTTTGTGTGTGTTTCTAATTAACTTTGCAAGTGCGCGTGGGTGGCCCATTTGTGCATGTACGGCTATGTGTGTGTGCGTGTGCAAGCAGCAGTAGGGCAGCAGTTGGGCAATAATAGAGCAGCAGTAGAGTAGCAGTAGGGAAACAGTAGTAGAGCAGTAGTAAAGCATCTGGTGTTCTTGGCAGATAAACATAGAAACATGTTTACAGGAACTTATTGCACAACAGACATTTAGCGTAGTCGGATCAACTGGTGAACATGCAGCACCCGCCGGTTCTTTAAAAACAAACAAAAACAAACAGTAAATAACAAAGTAGTCCTCTTTTTTACCTTCTTTTTACACTCGAAGAAATATATATTATTACTGTCATAATGTTTTTAATCGTGGTGATTTCTTTAATTGCCTCAGGCACTTTCAAACGAAAGAAAAGAGCGTACAGGAGAAAACGCTCTTACTAGCAACTGAAATAATAATAATAATAATAATAATAATAATAATAATTAATAGTTATTATTATTATTATTTCTTTTATTTGCCACAAGGGCGTGGAATGGAGGAGACATTACATGGACAAATCGCCAAAAAAACAATGGTATTTTTGTAGGTCTCAATAGGGAGACAGCTACCTAGTTCCAGTCGAGGAAACCCCATATACCCAGGATTACCGTGACTGCCGAAGAGCAAGTGTTCTCTCTCTCTCTCTCTCTCTCTCTCTCGCTCTCCCAATAGTTTTCTCAGGCTTACATGTCATAATAATAATGATTTTCTCTTTGCTGCAAGAGCGATGGATGAAGGACATTAATAAGAGCAAAACAACAAATGGAAATAAAGAACGAAAACTTAGTGATAATGATAATTACACGAGAATATCTGTGACGATCCGGTGTGGTATGTTAAAGAAGAAAAGGTTAACGGAATCCGACAGTGAGTGACCCACAATTTCTTTTTGACAAGGCAGAGAAAGAAAACTCGAAGTAGAAATTAAATTTCTGTTGACTCGAGTGTTCAGCATATTACTGGTACTTACTTTTCTACACCTTCCTTTCGTTCTTCTCCTCGTAGTCATGAAATGTAAAGCAGAGGAGTCCACAGGAAGATCCGAACTCAGAAACACGAGAAAGGAAAACACTAAATACAGAGTTATTAAGTTGGAGCTCTTACTCTCTCGGACATTTCCCCAACCCCTGTAGAAGTCGTAGTTGTAGTAATAGTATTAATAATAATAATAATAATAATAATGATAATGATAATGATAATAAGTAGCAACAACAATCCAATCACACATGCACACACACACATCTAATATTGCGAACGGATTCAAATGTTTACATAAATATATCAAAACACAAACACAGACACACACATAGGCACACACACACATATACGCGCGCACGCGCGCACACACACGCACACACACACACATACATTGAGATATAATGTATTAATATCAATAATACTTTTAATATCCTATATCGGTCTATAAACACAACACTATCTACCGTGGAATACAGCTGATATCGATGTGACTAGCTGCTCTTTTCATTCAGTCCTCATTCTGCTTTGGTTTACCAATTTGAGGGATTTCTGCTCAGGTAGGGAACCGTTCCTTTTATATGTAATGTCTAATTAATTTATTATCTTTTGTTTCATTTTGTTTATTAATTAACTATTTACTACTAGTTATTTAATTGTCTAACCAAACTGTATTAACTAGATGAATGTTTGACATTAAGGTAGTTGGAAAGCTCACGTTTTTACCTTTCTTTCTTTCTTCCTTTCTTTCTTTCCTTCTTTCTTTCTCTCTGTCTTTCTTTCTTACTTTCTCTCTGTCTTTCTTTCTTTCTTTCTTTCTGTCTCTCTGTCTTTCTTTCTTTCTTTCTCTCTTTCTTTCTTTCTTTCTTTCTTTCTTTCCTTCGATATATTCATTTAGTTTCATGCCTTTAACACATACGCACAAACAGATGTGTTTACACACACACACCACACACACACACACACACGCGCACACACACACACACACACACACACAACACACACACACACACACACACATTCATCCATAAATACAAACATGTACAAGTTTATGTTTACACCGAACACCAAACCAGTGTCGATTGCGTTGTATTCCGTTTCATCCAGTAGGGGGGTCGACCAAGGAGAGTACTTGTTAAGTACTGGAATCAGTATAAACAACTGATTAGTCGGAATTGGTACCCCAGGAAAACAGCTGTTGAATGAATGAAACCAGTAATGCAAATATTTATATATATATATATATATATATATAATATATATATATATATGAGTGTGTGTGTGTATATATATATATATATATAATATTATACACATACATATATTTATACATACATATATATGTGTATATATATATATCATATATACCACACACACACAACATATGATATATATAATATATATTTATTAAACTGATGTTAGACCTTGATCTTAGCCATATACCTAAAATATCTATCTATCTCATCTATCTATCTATCTATCTATCTCTATATATATATTATGTATGTATGTATGTATGAATGTATGTATGTATATATATATATATATATATATATATATATATATATATATATATATACATACATTCATACATATATATATATACATATATATATACATATATATATGTATATATATTATACATATATATATACATATATATATATATGTGTGTGTGTGTATATATATATAAGTAAAAAAAATGGAACAAGAACTCAACAGACGACACACATGTGTATATATGTATATATAATACATTAATGAAATTGTCTGAAAACACATCAGTTGTACAATATGTGGAAAATATACTGTAAGCATTGCCCCGATAATGTTAACATCAAATATAAAAATCACCCGGTCCTACGATCCCCGTACCATACTCCCTTTGAACTAAAAACACAACCACATTGCGACGCAACTATTTTACATTCGCTGATCCAGCTTTATTAAACCCTTTTCGAAACAAATCGATAAAGGGACAAATGATCCCATTACATTTAAATCGTTTCCTGGACAAATTCTCCCAAGAAATACCTGACAAAGCACAGTCACCTGCATATTGTCAGTCAATAACAACTTCAGCCAAGTGTTGGCTACTGTGTCTCAAACTAAATTTGAATGAGTGTGTGTGTGTGCGTGTGTATGTGTATGTATGTATGTATGTATGCATGTATGTACACATATATGTATGTGTGTACACATATATGTATGTGTACATATATACTTACATTCATATATATGTGTATGTATGAATATATATATAAATACATTCGTATATGTATGTATATACATTCATATAGATAGATGTTTCTTTATTAGCCACACAGAGCGGGACAAATTACAACACAGACGGGACAAATTACAAAGTAGAGCTTTTCTTTTGGGGGAGATATAATTGTTTCTAACATTGACACAAGATTCTAAATTTGACTGGTACTTTATTTTATCGACCCCGAAAGGAAGAAAGGCAAAAATTGACCTCGACGAGATTTGAACTCCGAACGCCAAGAGCCCAAACGAATACTGCAAATCATTTCTACCCGGCACTCTGACAGTTCTACCACACACAAACTTACAAAGTTATAAAAAAATACCAAATATTAATTTTGACAGTACTGAGGGCATGTTCAATGAGTACGCAAACTATAAAACAAGCACACAATCACAACACCCACGCGCACGCAAAAAGATACATACATACATACATACATACATACATACATACATACATACTACATACATACATACATACATACATACATACATACATACATACATACATACATACATATTTTGAAGTGTTTTTTATGATGTATACAAACAAATAGAGAAAGACAGATAGACAGTTAGATGCTTATGCTATATATGGAGTGGGAGGTTATATATGTAGACACAGAAAACAAGAAAAAACAAATAGATAGATGACTAAGCATTCTTCATGTGTGTATGTGTGTGTGTGTGTGTGTGTGCATTTGCATGTATGTGTTGGCGCACGTGTATACACATGATTCGCGTAATTTGTATGTATATAAATAAACAAACATGCACTTACAGACAGAAAGAGGGAGGGAAAAAGGGGGAGGAAGGGAAAGGTAAGAGGAGAATTAACAGACGGGATGCAGTAGTGGAAGTATACCATATTACTTCTACTCTTATCGTTACCCTGAATATAATTACACCACGTAACAAACTGTTACTACCCAAGAAATTTCTCGGTGGTGTTGTTTCTACTTTTGACTGTTGTTTACCAAATACGTTGTCCTAAATGCAACGTTGTGATACAAACGGTAGTCTGCTTCTGCCCCTTAGAGTTACCTCCCTTACAGGTTTCAGGCAAATCGTTGTCTTGAACTATTTGACCTTTTTGTTTTTTCGGTTTAGGCTCCAACGAAATAAACACTAAATTTATACTAAAATCAAATCCAGCGGTTGTACTCACTCTTCTCGTTCTGCATACATACATACATACATACATACATACATACATACATACATACATACATACATACATACATACATACATACATACATACATACATACATACATACATACATACATACATATACATACATACATACTACATACATACATACATACATACATACATACATACATACATATATACATACATACATTCACACACAAACACATACATACATACATACACACACACATACATACATACATACATACACACACATACATACATACATACATACATACATACATACATACATACATACATACATACATACATACATACATACATACATACATACGCCGAACTATTGAGAATTCTGCAGTTATTCTATCCAGATTAAAAGTTCAGGTTTGCACCTGTAAACTACTGAGGCACTGGGATATGTAACACTGCCTAAATACCAATCTTGAGAAATTAGTCTTCTCAAAACCAGAAAGGAGAAAGCTAATTCGAAAGACTTCAGATCCAATCCATCATTGGAACTGTAAAAATCTGTAAAACTTTCCAGAAGTTTATCATTTAAATATATTTGAGCATGTCGAGATATGCAACTATATGCATGAGAACACATAGATAAAGCAAAATATACAAATCTGCACATATACATACATACATACATACATACATACATACATACATACATACATACATACCATACATACATACATACATACAAAAATACCTTGTTATTGATGTTGAAATTCCAATGAAGGAGCCTTGGATCTAGGTTAGAAACTGGCTATTTCTCTAATGGCAAGAAATCTTGAAATAACTGAATAATGACATACATACATACATACATACATACATACATACATACATACATACATACATACATACATACATACATACATACATACATACATACATACATACGTACATACCTGTTGCTAAGGGGGTGCACTGGACGGCACTGCTCCCTCACTGTTCAATGGTGCACCTCAGATTTAGAAAATAGAATTTACAAAAATCTCCCTACAATACAAATTAGTGCCCATCCAGAATGCTCTGAAGCACCCTCGGGCACCAAAGTCTGACGACAGGCGTCCGTACATGCATACATACATGTACACAGATACATGCATACATACATACATACATACATACATACATACATACATACATACATACATACATACATATATACATACATACATACATACATGTTTTCAAATAACACTAGGTATTTTAATTAACTAAGTGGAACAGTAAACATTACATTTGTGAGTTCAGTTTGTCTTTGTTGTGTTTGGCATTTGTGTGTGTGTGTGCGTGAGTGAGAGAGAGAGAGAGAGCGAGAGGGCGGAGGGAGGGAGATCGAGACAGACAGACAGAAGCAGAGATAGAGAGCGATAAAGTGTGTTTTCTAAGTATAAATATATTCTTTTATTATTTTACTGGTTTCAGTCATTTGACTGTGGCCATACTGGGGCACCGCCTTTAGTCGAAAGAATCGACCCCAGGACTTATTCTTTGTAAACCTAGTACTTATTCTATCGGGCTCTTTTTTGCCAACCGCTAAGTTACGGGAACGTAAACACAGCAAACCGGTTGTCAAAGCGATGATGGGGGAGACAAATACAGACACACAAACATATACATTATATATTATATATATATATATATATATTATATATATATATATATATAATATATATATATATATACGACGAGCTTCTTTCAGTTTCCGTTTACCAAATCCACTCACAAGGCTATAATAGAAGACATTTGCCTAAGGTGCCACGCCTAGATGTGTCGTGATTAATAATAATAAATTCTTGTATATTCCATCTTCCGTCTTTCATTTGCCGTATGTATATATAATATATATATATATATATATATATATATATATATTCATTCATTTATTTATTTATATATATGCCGCGCACATAGACATACATGCATACATACATACATACATTCATACATACATACATTCATACATACATACATACATACATACATACATACATACATACATACATACATACATACATACTGTGTTATATTATATATAGACCAGAAAAGAAAAGAAAATACCTAGTTGTTAAAACGTTCAGTTCGCTATCACCAGATCCTGCGTTCGATATCACTATGTTCCTTACCATAGTCTCAGGTGCACCCAAGTTTTATGAATGATAGTGAAAAGATGAAAACTGTACGAGAACCTATCGAATGGATTGCACCCTTAAGTCAAATATATAGCCCTATCTTACAGTGTTTCTTTGATTCCAACTGAGGATTACATTTAAGAGTACGTATGTCAATAGAATTCTCGGCACATTTACATGCAAATACGAAGAGCCGGTAGCTCTGTCGAGCGAACAACTGGCATTCTCGACGTCGAAGCCGACAGTGATCCAATTTACTTACTAGTGTTAATGTAAACATGTTTTAAATGTTGTATGTGTTGGTTGCACGCACTCACACACGAGAGTGAAGTGAAGAAAGAAAGAAAGAAAGAAAGAAAGAAAGAAAGAAAGAAAGAAAGAAAGAAAGGGAGAGAGAGAGAGAAAGAGGGGTTAGATGTCTTTATTAATATACACACCTAAGATGAAGCTGAAAAACATTTACTGTCAACTGATGTGGAACGTACAGCTGTTGCTCACTGCTTATATGTCGTTACTTATATACCTATACATCATTGATGCAATAGAGCATGTTCCTAAATGATTATACAGCCATCTCGACAGAAATGCTTTCTGGAATTCTTCTACAAAGCATGTTTCTAAAACAACGATTATTCGTAGGTTCTGTTAATCAGATTGAAGCAATGGTCATCATCAAAAAACTTTTTGCTTTTAAATGTTCTGTATCTCAATTGTTTGGTGATGTGTGGGGTGGAATGAGGTTGAAGATAATACATACATACATATATACATACATACATACATATATACACACATGTATATGGGTATGTGTATGTGTGTGTATCTACGACTGAATAGGATATACTGCTTCAAGGAAGTCATTGAAACAAATAATACGTTTACAGACACATACAAACAAGATGTAGCCATTATCACAAACCGCTCGCGGTAGGGGGCGGTAGGGGCGGTCCGCCCCGGGCGACACTTTTAAAGGGCAGCACTTTTGGGTCTGCTGTAAGCAATATGTGTTTTTTGTGGGGTCCGGGGGCGGCAAACGGAAGGGCCGCCCCGGGCGGTGCACACTCTAGCTACGCTAGTGTGGCGAGGTGATCTTCAAAATGGACTCGCTGCTTTGCTAGGAGAAAGCCGAGATCTCTCCTGCTTGAAATGCCAACTGCGCCCTAGGAATAATGTAGGCGACACACTGCTTAACTCGTAAAAAAGGACGCAAATCTCAAGAATATTCGAGATGACGTTCACAACATGGCTTCAAGCTGATTGGTCAATTTTTAAGTTATTCGCGGGAAAATGATGTGGTTCAACCATGACAGCGAACTGGTAATTTTGCGTTTAAAGGTTCAAATTCTGACACTTCTATAGAACACCAGAGTGGCACTTTCACCGACCACTCAAGGTGTCAGGTGCCCTTCCGCGAACTACACTTGATCGAGGACTACAATTTAGTCAGAGACAAGATGAGAAAAAGCGAGTCTGACGAACGGTGACCTCACTTGCTCACCGTCAAGTGAACGTTGGAGATGTAATAGCCTCAGCGCATAGCCATAGCATGCCCAGTCATCCATTCAGCAGGTGTAATGATGATAATAACAACAATATTTAACATAGTACTCTTTTCTACTCTAGGCAAAAGGCCAGAAATTTTTTTTGGGGGGGGGGAGGTCAGTCGATTAGATCGACTCCAATACGCAACTGGTACTTAATTTATCGACCCCGAAAGGATGAAAGGCAAAGTCGACCTCGGCGGAATTTGAACTCAGAACGTAAAGGCAGACGAAATACCACTAAGCATTTCGCCCGGCGTGCTAATGTTTCTGCCATCTTGCCGCCTTTTCTGCCAGCTCACCGCCTTAATATTTCACATAGTACTAACACGAGAAAGACCATGATGAAACACACACTAGTAATAATAAAAATTTTTAAAAAACGATGATGATGATGACAAGGACGACGACGATGGCGACAAAGATGATGATGATAGCAGTGATAATAATGGTGATGAGAAAATAATAAATAAACGCTAGGGCGAAAGGGGCGCGATAGGTTAAAGAAGAAGTTACTGACATTAAAATTCTAAACGATAAAACATTGATGTGAACGATTGTTTTCAATATTCATTTCACTGGATTCTTTTAAAGTGGAGTGACAGAGGAATATACACATACATCAAAAACATGTACCAGTGACTCTCTAGTCTATACGTTGAGCAGTGAAGAGGGAATATATGAGAATATGTGAAAAAATAAAGTAAAAAGCTTTAAAAAATGAAATGAAAAGAGAAAAAATACACAAAGTTCGTTAGAACCAGGGAACTTATAAATAAAAAGAAATTAAATTTTAGCATGATTAAGTATTACTTGAATAAACAGCTTATTCATTAGTTAATTAGTAAGGTAGTTAATTAAAGTTCCTGTATCAGAAGGAAGAGAGTTAATAATATTACTTGAATGACAGAAATGAAGGAAAGGAGTGATTGATATGAGGCAAGTGTTATGGGTTAGAGTGCAACAAAATCGTGAGTATCGAATATTGTAGTACTCCGTCGGTTACGACGAAGAGTGTTCCACTCGATCCGATCAACAGAACAGCCTGCTCGTGAAATTAACGTGCAAGTGGCTGAATCTCCGGGAGATTCAGTGTGATATAGAATATGACAAGGCTGGCCTTTTGTAACTCATTTTTGTGAGCTGAGTGGACTGGAGCAACGTGAAATAAAGTGTCTTGCTCAAGGACACAACGTGCTGGCAGGAATCGAACTCTCGACCTTACGATCGCGTTGGCTACATACCTCCACAAGTATTGGATATAAGTTTAAGGAGTATACCGGACAATCAAGTCTTGAGAAGGAGTACCTCCACAGTTATTCCAAAATTTATTTGTGATATGACATAAGAAATGCTATATAGGATGAAAGGCTAAGTCAACCTCGGCGGAATTTGAGCTTAGAACATAAAACCGGAAGAAATACCGCTCAGCAATTTGTCCAACGCTATAACAATTTATCAATCTCACTGCTTTTATATGGGGAATAATGATACATCTTATACAGTATAAATGACCATATGATTACTACTAGACGGAAGTTTGAACCGGAAACATTTGAGCTTAGCTTTCATATGATAGTCAGAGATTGCTACTAATGCTATTTAATACAACTAAATGTGTGTGAGGGGTGTTATGAAGGAGAACCAATAATAATTTGAAGATACTAAGATTTAAGGTAATATACTTCAAAGTACACCATGAGAAAAATACTTTAGCTAATGAGAAGCTCTTTCATGCAGACACACACCTTTGTATCTATCGTGTGTGTGTGTGTGTGTGTGTGTGTGTGTGTGTGTGAATCTTACGTTCACCTCCACGAGCTAACAGCGATCAATGTCCTTTCGAACCGCATCCTTCAGTGTAACAACAACAAAAAAAACCCCCAGAAAACGTTGGGTAATGTTGCCATATACGAAAATATGATTTCTGATTTAGGCACAAGACTAGAAATTTTGGGTAGAGTGTGGTTAGTTGATGCCATCGACCCCAGTACTTGACTGGTACTTTCTATTATCGTCCCCAAAAGAATGAAAGATAAACTTGACCTCGGCGGGATTTGAACTCAGAATGTAAAGTGACGGAACAAACGCCGCAAGGCATTTTTTCCCACTCTTTAGCGGTTTTGCCAAATAAAGGCTGGATTAGTTTTTTCATTATATTTCTGCTGAACTAGCGTTAAATAGCAACCTCTATTACTTGCTTTGAAGGACTGAGAGTTAACTGTACCACCTTGGCAGTGGAGAGTATAGAATCATAGCATTTCCCACTGCAGGTTGGGGCATTCCTTCACTAACGATGCAACCTGGCTCTGATCTACTAGAAATATAGCATAACTAGGACTTTTAAACCATTCACCAATAGTTTATCAATGGCTACTTTACCAGAAAATTTGTAAATACGATAATGGACAGGGAAGAGGAGGGTTGATATTCAATTTCTCTGGTTCTGATAATGATGAACTCTGCCTTTAAAAAGTTGTATGAGTGCTCATTCAAAATTATAGTAATAAAATAAAAATGAAGGGTTGTTACTGAACAAATAATTTGTGCTCAATGGTATGTACGGAACCTATGTAACCTGAACTGATGCTCAGTGTATTCCTCGCCACACACACACACACACACACACACACACACACACACACATACACACACACACACATGCTTAGGAAAATAGAAGCGCAAATCTCGAACACTTCGAAGTTGATCTCTCTTATCATCTCAGTACACATCATATGTGAAGTGCCCTTATTGAAGTTTATTAATACCAAACATATGCTCCACTGCAGACTCGAACCAGGATTCACATAATAATCTCATTATAATGGGAGTTATGTCCGTCTGTCTGTCTATCTGTTCCCTCTTCACGGTGAAACGGCTGGACCAATGGTCACAATGTTTTTCGGGATTACGAAGGAGGTAATTAGGAATGTTTTTAGCGAAAAAATGTGAAAAAGTATGATTATTTAGTGGATATTGAGTTTTGCATTAATAAATCACCTTTGATATTTTTTTGTTAAAATTTTATATAAGTTAAAATTTATTTTCATTGATAAAATAAATATTTATATCTATTTATTCTAGTTTTATTTATTCTTATATGTATTTATATTTTCTTACAAGATAATATACGTATATTTATTTATTTAATTGTTTTATTGTTTTTATCTTGGACCTGAAGAGTAACTATATTTAAATTGAATTGATTTTACTGTTATCAGTTTGAAAATATAGCCACGAAACACGTGTAATCTTTTTACCAATTATATATTATTTATTTATTATTTTGTACTTTACTTAATTATTGGTATATGTTTTATCGTATATTTATTTTTTTAAATTATATCATTGTTAGTTCATTGTTGAATTGCTATATGGTGGTTCTTCTCTAATTCATATATATATATATATATATATATATATATATATAATATATATATATATATATACACGAGTGGACAAACGAAAGAAAGACAGTCAACAATTTTATTGGGAGATACGTGTATGGATCAAAACAATATGATTCAAATTCGTTGGTGCTCCAAGTTTCAAGCATGATGCTAATCTTCAGCTATTTAGAAGTTGATTGTTATTACCGATTGATCGAAGAAGGTCACGCAGTGTCGTGGTTTGATGCTGGTATATCAGCGACAACAGTTACTAGGAAAGTACCGCATGGTGAACTGGAAATCGACCGTGTGGTGGACAGGAAATCGGTTGCGTTGCTGGAGGGGAAGTAGGAAGGAGCGGTATGTGTAAGTACATAGTCATATATGTGAGTGTGTAGACGCGCTCATTTGGTTTTGCGTACGTGTCTGTATTGATGCAAACGTGCGCATCTGTACATGAGCGCGCACGCACACGCATGAACGAACACGCACGCGCGCACGCACACACCTGTATGCACATACACACATGCATGCATACACATATATGTGTATTTGTTGACTCTACTTATGTATATATGCATGCATGCATGCATGTACGCATGTCTATTAGTGTGCGTTCACACACGCATGCGTATGCACATGCATAATCGCGCGCGTGTGTATGATGAGTATACACGCGCATAACAAGCGCTGGGGATTGGTAAGAAATCGACCGTAGTCAGGCTAGTGGTAACCGTTATGGACTGGCCGAACTCCTTAAATATTTTTATCAAGTCCTTCCTGAACCTGTCCATGGCGTGGCCGTTCATATGGCTTGAGATAGCCAAACCGTCGTCCCTATAGAGAGCCGACCTATGTTGGTAGGTACGTCTCTTGAGGGTATCCAAGATGTATAACCCGACGAGGTCAAATTCAAAATGGCTGAAGATTAGCATCACGCTTGAAACTTGGAGTACCAGCGAATTTGAATCAAACTGTTTTGATCCACACATACACACATATATGTAGGAGGTCGTTTACATATACATACATACATATATATATATATATATATATATATGTATTCAATTATAATGTCTAAAGAAACCTGAAGTTGAGAATTAAACATAAAGTAAGCCTATTTACTGAATACGAAAATTTCTTTCGGCTTTGTTCAAAGTTTCGTAATATTGACAGTTCCACCTCGGACCCCACCACAATCATCACCACCACCGTCATTACCACCTCTATCATCACCAGTACTACCACCACCATCACCATCGTCATCATCATCATCATCACCACCACTACCACCACCACCACCACCACCACCACCACCACCACCACTAACCATCGTCATCATTGTCGTCATCACCGACACCATCATCACAGCCATCAGCAATCATCATTACTATCGCTACCATCACCATAGGCATTACTAGTACCACCGCCATCACCACCACCACCACTACCATCACCACACCACCATCATCATCGTCGTTGTCATCATCATCATCACCACCACTATTACACAAAATAAGATACGAAAGCAGCAATTAGATTCATGAGAATGATGAAAAAGAATGACACCAACAGGGTGTGTCTGCTGAGTTAAATAAAGAGCATTATATTTTGAGAAACTAACGAAAGTCAGGTGGAGGTGGGCATACTTAGAGTGTGTGCGTAGGTGTTGTATGTGTTGTAAAGGAAACGGTATATAACACTTTGTAGGTGTTGTATAGGAAACGGTATATGACACTTTGATATAATGTCACTGATTGGATAAGAATTTGATGAATACACTCAGTCTGTCTGTCTGTATCTACCTCTCTCACTTTCTTTCTCTTTCTCTCTCTTTCTTTTCTCTCTTTCTTTCTTTCTTTCTTTCTCTCTCTTTCTTTTTCTCTCTCTCTTTCTCATATATATATATATATATATCTTTTCTCTCTCTCTCTTATATATATATATATATATATATATATATATATATATATATATAATTCTCTACATCAGTTTTTACCTCTATACCTACCCTTCCATCTCTCTCTCTCTCTCTCTCTCTCTCTTGCTTTCTTTCTTTCTTCCCTCTCCTTCTCTCTTTCGCTTACTTTTTCGTCCTCGTTCTCTCATTATCTCATTTTTACACTAATTCCCACTCACTTGACATATCTGTCTAACTAACTATATACCTCTAACTTATCCATCTCTAGTTCTCACCTTCATCCTCTCTCTATGCTACCTTCTCTCTTTGACACACACGCTCACTGACTGCCATTCAAACAGGTAAGACTATACGCCTGCCCAAGAACGCCGTGCCGAAACCCAAACAAGTAGCTACAGTAAAAATGTTTGTTCTTACATGTTACAAGAAGCACTCTGCCGTTCTGAATTGCAAGAATGCTATTTATTTCTATAGACTCACTTTGAAAAATTGTTCAACTTCCTCTCCTATCATTGTTTACAGGAAGAGATTTATAATAAGAGTAATAGGAGGAGGTAATACCTTGTCCTCTCAACCTCTTTCTCCCCACCTCTAATAATAAATAACACAGCTTCATTCGTCAGATTTACAACATATTTTCTGCCAATTCTTTCTGCTGTAAATAGTTTGTTTATATATTTATTCATTTGTTTATTTATATCGTTTATCCCAGAAGCTCTAAAAGTGCCATACAGCAGCAGACTAAAATATTTACATAATTTAATTTCCGCCCTCTCAGTTTCATGCTCAAATCCCACCAGAGGGCAGTAGGATTTTACTGACCTTTTCAACCCCAAGTCGGTATCCTAAAGATGCCTTAGATGGACAGCAATAACTGTAAATAGGCAGATATTTGGTGGTGTGTATGGTTCGCCGTTGACTTCGCTATAAAAGGGTTTTTCGCACTTTGACAAATTTAATTTTTAATCTTGTTAACTGTACAAGATGGTGTGGGGATTTTTTCTGTTTGGTTGCTCCTGTGAAAATTGCAAAGTTTAGTGAAAATTTAAAAATTTGGTGTATTGATGTAATTTTCCAAGCTGAATCTCAGAAGATAATTCACTTTTTCCAGAAATTTTTTTTTTTTTTAAAGTTGCAGAGGATTAACTTTTGATAACTTTTACCCAGTCAGAAAACCGGATTTGGAAGCTGTCATTTTTGTGTGTGACAGCACGTGTTGTCAACTGTAAACAAATTAAATATTGGTGGAATTCTGCTTTACGCACGCCATATAGCTCCTCATAACTTTTTTATTTTGGGGGAATTTTCAGAAAAGCTTTGCAAATTTGTATTCTACACACGTGAATTCATACGGTTATGCAAACACCAAAACAAAAAAAAAATTGGTACATGATTTAAGGCCTTTTTAGCAATTATTTTTAGCGCATTTCACGACCAGCATTTAATAAGCCAAAAATGACCACGTCAGTAAGCAGCTTGTAACAGCTTGGCTTGTTACTATGGAAACAGGCACCTATATGTCTGTAGTTTTCGATTGGTTAAAATTTACCCAAAATTTGCAAGCTTTAGAAGCTATTAACTCTTTATTTATTAATTTATGGTGGAAATGTTTCGTGTCAAAGATTAGCACACGAAACTACATTATTACACCAAATATGAAATCAATTGGAACAGAAATTGAAGAAATTGAAAAGTGGCAGCCAAACAGAAAAGGGATTATCAGTTTAGTCGACCATCTAACCATAAAACAGATTTTACTGAGTAACATGTATAAGGGAAAATATCAAAGCTCCATTTTGCATGTTGTCCTTAGGGAGTGTCGCCTCTTTTTCGGTTTCTCGCCTGAATAAATCAGTGAAAAACATATGTGAGTGTGTGTGTGTGTGTATGTATGTGTATCAAAATTTCATGCATTTATTTGTAAATGACTTTTGGGACAACCTGTATATTTATTTATTTATTTATATATAAGCAAAACTGCGCTAAGAGAAATAACTCAGAGTGGCCAATGCAATGTATTTGAACTACCTAGACAAATACAGGTATATCAAATACCATCCAACATGAACTCTTGATTTATCAATATGGATGACTGCTGGTCTTCCATAAACAACTTTGCCCAGACTTGTGCCTCAGAGGAGAACTTTCTAGGTGTAATCCCATGGTTATGCATGACCCAAGGGAATCTTTACCTTTTTTTTTTACCCTTTTATGTATTGCAGACATACACACACAAACACATATACATACACACAGACATGCATACATACACATGCATAAACACCCATACATACACACATATGCACATACATACACACACATACATGCAAACATGCACACATGTACATACATATATACATACATACATACATCATCATCATCATTTAATGTCCATTGTCCATGCTGGCATGGGTTGGACGGTTAGACCAGGGCCAGCAAGCTAGAAGGCTGCACCAGAACCCAGTCTGATTTGGTGTAGTTTCTACGGCTTGATACCCTTCCTGATGCCAACCACTCCGAGAGTGTAATGGATACTTTTATGTGCCACCAACATGTGTTTGTCCCCTACCACTGCTTAACAATAGGTGTTCATTTGTATACATCCCCAATAACTTAGTGGTTTGGGCAAGAAAATTCTGATAGAATAAGTACAAGACCTTCAAAAAATGTACTAGGGTTGATTTTCTCTTCTCACCAATCTTGAAGGTCCTAAAAAGTTAATGGGAATTGCTCTTTTTATTCTAAACTAATCCCCAGAAACATTTTACAATTTAAAAAGAATTTTAATTAAAACTCAGATATTCTTTGATTATTTAGACACCCTAAGACTGCAAGATGGCAAAAATCATAAAAGCATTGGAACATATGTTAGTTCCAACTCTTTACTTTTTGAATTCAAATCTTGCCAGATCCAGTTTTGCCTTTTATCCCTCCATGAGTGATAAAAGAAAGTACCAATAATGCACTGGAGCTAGTGGAATCAACTAACCCCTTCCCTAAAAAATTGCTTATGCCTAAATAAGAAACAGGTATCCAGACAAACTTTCCTTACACCATTCTCCAACTCATTCATCTTTTCATTCTTCTATTCTTTCATGCTAACATTCTTTACCCCACTACCTCCACCACTTGCACAAATGACATCTATTCTACTTCATAAATCAAATGATTAGGATGACACTTAATTTCTGTGACACCTTTATCTAAATTTACTTCCGCTTCGTCTTTCAACACCTTTCCTATCAATAGCTATATCTTTGCTACTTAATGTCCTCAAGTGGATCATACATTTCTTCCTTCCTCTCTTGGTTACTTCCCAGCCTATTTTACATTACAAAAGTGTGTCCCACCAATTTCCTTTCTTCATAACTTTCAGAAAAATGGATAATTTTTAATGAAAATTTTTACAAATACTTTACCACTAGAGTATATTGCAATTATCTTAGAATTTATTGTGAAAATATTTTTCAGGAAGGGGAGAAGATGAGTTTTGAATAATTTGCTTCAATTTAGTGGAATTTTCCTCAGATACCTCTCAGATGGTGCAGATTACAATTATATCAGTATTCATTGTAAAAAAATACATACTGACAGACATCACATATAAATCTACACCCTCTTTTAAGGCAATAAGAGTATGATTTGAGCTGGTTAGTCAGCCTTCATACAGTATGCAAGCATTTCCAGTATCCATCATCTCTTCAAGCATGTCACTAAAAATACCCACATTTTAGAAACTCTACTGTATTTATGATATTTTATCTTTTTTGAAATTCTGATAAATAGCACAACGCAACAGGTATTTTGTTGTCAGGACATTTTTACCTGGAAGGTTTTTTTTTGTTATGCTGAATCCAAAAATGAAATTCATTTTTACCATCATGTCTAGATTTCAAGATACCCCCACCTATCATCAGTGGGTGATATGAGTGAACTTTAAGATGGTTGATTTGCTCCCTGGGCAACAAAGTAGATACACTAAATACCCATGCTTTTTATGTATGTGGGACAGCAGAGCCAAGGGAAAACATTGGGGGATCAAAGAATGACTGCAGTGAACATTAGTTTCAGAATCTTTTAATATGGCTGAAGAGCTTTTGGTTCAACTAGTAAAAAACATTTTACCTCCTCTCCATATCAAACTTGGGATTATGGAGCAATTTGTTAAAGCTCTGGATAAAGATGGACCATGTTTTCCTTATATCAGCAGCACATTTCCTGTCTGAACAGTGGAAACATAAAAGCTGAGTTGTTGGTGGACCTTAAATAAAAAAACTGATGAAAGATAGGAACTTTATAAATTCAATGAACTGCATTGAAGTAGCAGCATGGAGTTCATTTATAATATGATAGTTGTAAATAACTTTCAGGGCAAGAAAGCGGATAACTATACTGAAATAGTTGACAATATGCTGGAAAACTTTCAAAAGTTGGGAGTAAATATGGGTAGTTTTATGCTACTCATATTTTGTAGAACAAATCAACACCCAGTAATTTTTTTTTAAAAGTTTGGTACTTATTCTATTGGTGTCTTTTAGTGAATCTGTTCAGACCAGGAAATGTGCTGCTGATATTATGAAAACATGGTCCATCTTTATCCAGAGCTTTAACAATGGTTGTAAAACAATGGGAGCAGGAAGAACAGAAAGACACATACATACATACATTCATACATACATACATACATACATTTACAATATCCATTCACAAGACTTTGGTTGGCTTGCTGCTATAGTACAGACACTTATCCAAGCTGCTGCACAGCTTGGCCTGAACCCCAAAATAATATGGTTGGGAAGCAAACTTCTTACCAGACACCCATGCCTGCACCTATAAATGTATTTATTTTTGTTGAAAGATATAGTGATTTTTTTTCTTTTTTATTTGTTTTAGTTCAGCAAATGAGTTTGTAGAGCTTCATAATGGATTCCTAGGTTATCATATGCTGCTAGATAACATTATTCCTCTTTGGGGATGAAGCTTTAGTTACTACATAAATAGATGATGCAAAAGTATCAGTGACTAAGAATTATTGCGCTGCAAAACATCATAGAATTTATGTTTTATGAAGTAAGATATTTATGATCTTTGACACCAAAAGATGGCAGGAAAATATTTGTGTCTGTGTATATTGGAGACTCATTTACTTGTCATTCCACACCAAAATACTGCTGAAGAAAAAGCATTCAAATTAATTAAACTTATCAAATCTCCAAGTTAGCCATTATTTCTGGTTGATGGCACATTGTCTTCTCTCTCTCGTTACAATAAAACTAGAAGACATAGAGCTGAGTATTAGTCACCTACAAACATGCTTGTGCATGCAAAGCAGACAACCATGAAGTAAACGGTAGAATACTTAGCCTACTGTATTGCAGTATTGGACATGTAAACGATAAATGGTATTTAGGGTATAATGTTAGTAATAAATGAAATTAATCTTGTCCTTTGACAAGATGAGATCAAACTTGTAAGTGGACCTGAATAAATTATCATTTATTCATGTTTAAGGCATACCTTAATTCTCAGTAAAGAAATGGTTAGAACACTTTTCTCGATTTTTGAGGGAAATAATTAGCTTTCCTAGTTTTATTTCATGTTATATCATCTAATCTGGCTTCCAGACATGTTGCAAAGGACTATTTCTCCTAGAAAATGGAGGGGAATGGGGCAGAACCTTCGCCTCCTTCTCCCTCAGTTTTCTTTATGCCAGTTTTTTTTTTTTTCATGTGTTATCAGTAAATCTAATCTTTAAAACAATTGGTAATTATTTGTGTTTCAGTTAAAGGTGTGTGTGTTGGGGAAGGAAGTTTTCTCTACAGTTAAAACCGTTTCAAGTTGGAGGTGAAATCTTTTTTTCTTGGGTATTTTGGTGTGTTTCAATGAATATTACTTTTAGGACCACTGGAAATTATTTTTTATTTGATTAAGTGCACCTCATGACAAATGTTGGAAGGTGTTGGTGGGGGAATTTATTTACAAAGGTTTTAACATAACATCAACTAACTTGCCTTAAAATTAAAAATGAATATCGTAAATGATACTAATGTGATTTTAAAATTGAAGCTACCTTATGCAGTAGAATGGCAGTCCTAATAATAATATGACAAAGAGGGAGAGACTATTTAAATATTCAGCTATTGAAGTGATAACACAAGAAAAAAGATATTGTAAAGAAAACAAGAAAATTCTAATGGAAGAAATCCAAATTTCCTCTACCCGCAAGAGTGTTTGTGGCATGTTTGGAGGTCAGATTCATTAATAACATGCAAAAAGAACCCATGAAAAAAATTAATCCTTCCAAACATAAGAGGGATGAAGATCTGCAAAACTCTAATGGTCTTTCTGTGCCTCTTTTACCCCACCTTTTTCTACAAAGCTAGTAGTTTCCAACTGGTTAGGTGGTCATATTTGTTGATAACACACAAAATAAGGAAAAGAAACCTACCGGGATGGGGAGAACCTCCTTTCCCCATCCCTCACCATTTTTCTGGGAAAATGTCCTTTGCATCATGTCCAGAGGTCAGATTAGTAGATAACTGATGAAAAACAAGGTGAAATAATTATTTCACACTGCAATTGAGAGGGCCATTCTATAAATTTTACCAAAGAAACGTTAAAAGCATAAGCAACACACAACAATATGCCTTGTATTTTGGTGCTAAAGTAACTGCAGATTTTGTTTTATTTAGATAAAACAAAATCTGCAATTACTTGTTTTCAGGTACAATGCAAAGCCCTAATTTTAAAATGTAAAGATCTGGTGGGGCAGGAACTGTATTTCACACACAAATAAATATGGTATTATACAAACCTACTCAAATGTAGCTAAAGCTATAAAATACTAATAGCAATTTCTTGACTAAATTTCCTAGATTTACTATCAATTTCCAGTATTTCCATTCAAATTAGTTGGTACTTCTGTATGAGGAATATTTGACTATTTCTAATAGATCAAGTGACATGATTGAGGTGTCTCATTATTTCAGATATATATATATAAAAAACTTGTCTGTTTAATGCTAGCTGTAAATGCTCTGGGCAGGGGCTAGCAGTTGTAGTAGGATGATGGACAAAAATGCACTGTAGTATTTAGTTATGGCCCTTTGTATCTTGAATACGTATTTTATCTAGACAAGCTTTACATCTTTCCAGAGTATTCAAAACAATTATTAATCAAGTAAAGGAGTTGATTTAATTGACTGTACCCCTTCCTTCAAATTTGAGAACCCATACAATGAAAGAAATCATTTAGAATTAATTTAATAGCAATCTTTGTGTTTAGAGTTTCACTTTCACTCAAAGACTTGAGCATTTGTATTGTTTTCCACTTTTGTTTGTGGTCTAGTGGTTAGGTGTTGCCCACACAATTGCAAGATCATGGCTTCAGCAGTGCATTGTGTTTTTTTAGCAAAATATTTCTTTTGATGATGCTTCAGTCAACTCACCTGTAAATTGGTAACCTTGCATTGAACTGGCATCTTGTTCGGGTGTAATGTTGGTCTGCCCACCTAGCCAGTAGGGTGACATTATTTAAAAGCTACAACAATGTGCTTCCACACATTATGAATAGATGTGTATAACAGCATCTGATATACATATATACATATATATATATATATATCAGAAATGATTAGTTCCTGGATTCTCAACCCGGGATTGAAACCTTAGCCTGGATGTTTCTGCAAGCTTTTTTCCTTTGTTATCAAGAGTTTGCACTCAGAGATTTATGTGTCAGCTGTCAACTTCTTGACCTTCTTGGGTCAAGTTCAATTCAACCTAGACAACCCACAGAATATCCTTTGTTATTGTGACCTAGTTTAGCAATGGAATTGTTATAATGGAACACTAAACAGAATTCTTTCTTTTTAGCTTTGCACTTGTATCAGAGATAATATACCTACTTTCTTTCTTCAGTGCTGTCAAAGAGTTAAGATGTGTCTTTTCTTTACTCAGTGGCTATCACAGAGGTAACATATGTTTCTTACTCTCTTGGTAACTTTCAGAGAAGTAAATTTATTTACTTTCTCTCTCTCTCTCTCTCCTTTGCCTTTAGATACTTAGTAGTAAACTACAATGACCAAAGATATCTATCAAAGGACAACAGAACTACTACCAGCTTTTGTGAATTGACAACAACTTGAAATAAGAATCTTAGCAACCTGATTTGCAAAATATGCATTTTTTAAAAAGAAGTGGAAAATCTGAAAATCGGCTGTAATAATGTACTTTTCCAGTCTTATTGCTATGAAAGTATGATATGGAGAAAAAAATTGGAAGAAAAAGTATTTTTAGCCAATAGCAAGACAAATTTTCTGCGTTTAGTGGAGCGGTATCAACTTTAAGGTTGTACCCTGTGAAATTTATAGTTTGGCATCTGTGAAACGACCTGTTCATTGTAGGTTTGTAAATAAACAGAAATACCTAATAAAATCAACATGTATCATCTTACTGTTTCTTTTGTCTCTTCGCTGACTGTATGTTTTTATTAATTTTTAAACATTTGTTATATTAATATATTTGTCTGCATGTGTTTACTTTATGTGTATTTCAGTATTATGTATACCTGTCATGTATTTGTGTACATCATTAATATATAAGTGCATGTGTGTATGTGTGTGTGTGTGTGTGTGTGTGTGTGTGTGTGTGTGTGTGTGTGTGAAAAGGGGGTGTCTTTCTCCAAAACTTCAAAGGGGATTCATTTTGCAAATGAAACTAACTAGATCCCGAAATAGCTGTTTGTCTAGTAATTGTAAATAAAAATTATGATAAGTTTGATATTTCATCTTTCATCTACTTCCATCGATTATAAATTTACCAGCATGCAGCCTTCTCAACTTTACTAAACTTTATCAACATCTTGACTATAACATCCTGGTAATACAAAACACACTTGTGACTACAATACATCCTTAATATATATATCATTATCAACATCATTATGTAACATTTGTTTACCATGCTGCCATGGGTTGGACACCTCGACAGGATCCTATGAGCTACAGGGCTGCATCAAGCACCAGTGTCAGCTTCAACTTGGCTTCTATGACTGGACATCCTTCCTAATGCTAATCACTTTATAGTGTGTACTGAGTGATTTTTCATGCCACTAATACTTGTGACATCACCAAGTAACTTGTAATACAGAAAAACTTAACTAAGTTTGGGTGGAGGAATATTTGAGGTGGGTAAGGTGGCTTTTTACCAGATGTTGGGAGATTAAAGTATGACAGAGAGACATGTGTAAGTGTCTTCCACCAGTGGAGATACATGGCTACCTGGCATTATATAAGGGGAGTAGCTGGGAAGAAGATATGATGGTAAAACTCGATGTGGGCAATTGAAACACTATTAAATCAAAATAGCTATCTATGTATCATACCTAATGTAGATACACCATTAAAAGACATGGTGCTGTAGTTTTTGTCAGAGAGAAAATCTTTTCATAGACAAATTTTGTTAAAAACACAATGTATATTGGAGTGACACCAATGTTGACCCAACAGTGTCTCACAAGAACGTCGGACACATTTTGGCCTTTTCAGGCCTTGTCAATGATGTATACCCAAACATCATATTTCTGGACAAAATATGTCCTTTCAGGTAACAGGGAATAATACATTCAATAATATTATGCAGATGATATGGTGTATGAAATTAAAATAGTATTAAATCAAAATAGTCATCTGTGTACCACACCTAATGTATATACGCCAGTGAAAGACTGAGAAAAAACCTTTCCTTGGACACCTTATGCTAAAAACACAATACCAAAGCACACATCATGTTTATTTTAATCTGGTAAGCTTTCCACAATATCAATGAATCAGACAGAGAGATGGATATGAAGGACATCTGCAGAGTTTCTTATTTCTTTATTGCCCACAAGGGGCTAAACATAGAGGGGGGCAAACAAGGACAGACAAAGTGATTAAGTCGATTACATCAACCCCAGTGCGTAACTTGTTCTTAATATATCGACCCCGAAAGGATGAAAGGCAAAGTTGACCTCGGCGGAATTTGAACTCAGAACATAATAGCAGACAAAATACAGCTAAGCATTTTGCCTGGTGTGCTAACAATTCTGCTAGCTCGCCGCCTTTTTCGACCACCTGAATTTCTCTCACATGACATTAGTGCTATAATAGAACTATAATAGAAGTCACTTTCTGTGCAGTGGGATCAAATGCAGAATTCTCTGGTTGTATACGAACCTCTTAAACACATGGACAGAGAAAATAATAGCAAAGTGAGTGACACCAATGGAATCTAAGCTGAATTTTATAAACATAAAATTGATTAGGATTAAACAGAGGCAGTGTAGAGATGGTCACATTTAGACATGTATGTATGTATGTATGTATGTATGTATGTATGTATGTATGTATGTACGTATGTATGTATGTATGTATGTATGTATGTATGTATGTGTGTGTATGTATGTTAGTATGTATGTATGTATATGTATATGAATACATGTATGTATGTATGTGTGTATGTATGTATATATAATGTGTGTATGTATGTATGTGTGTATGTACGTAAGTAGTACATATTTATGTATGTATGTTTGTATGTATGTTCTCTTCTATCTTTGATTATTTAAATTCTTCCTTTGAAGAAGGATCTGGTTTCTTATAAAGATACAAAGTTTCATCACTGGAATATAGATAATGAAAACAATGTCACATTTTAAACTTGAGAAATGTCTTGCATATTTTTCCTGTTTTGCTTATAGATTGTATTTGTAATGTGCGAGTCAGTTGATTTCTTTTTCCAAAAATCCAAGACTATTCAAACTGAAAGGTATTTATTTACAAAACTAAGTGCTCCAATTATTATTGGTATAAATGTAAATTTGTAATCTGGATATAAAAACTGGAGGTTTTGAAGCAGATGTCCATAGTTATCTTCTTTCTCTTTGATTCTTCAAAGAGGTAGGTAAGTAGGTAGGTATGTAGATAGGAAGGTAGGTAGGTAAGTAGGTAGTAGGTAGGTAGGTAGGTAGGTAGGTAGGTAGGTAGGTAGGTAGGTAGGTAGGTAGGTAGATAGGTAGGTAGTTAGATGGGTAGGTAAGTGGGTAGATATATGCATATGTGTATGTGCATGTGTGTGTGTGAAAGTATGTATGTATGTATGTATGTATATAAGTATGTATGTATGTGTGTATGTATGTATGTATGTATATAAGTATGTATATATGTATGTATGTATGTGTGTGTGTATGTATGTATGTATGTATGTATGTATGTATGTGTGACCTGTTAAAAGCAGTTTCTTTTGGCAAAGAGCTCAACAGAGAGAAAGTGATCCAGTTAGCCAAAAGCCATCTGTTAACAAGTGTTTGATTGGTTAGTTTGGTTAATCAGCTGGGTCATACCACTGCTTGATTCAAAATGATTGATGTGACTCAATAACAACAGTCATAAATAACAGTGTAATTACCACCAACATGCCTGAGAAAGTCTCAAATCATAAAAGTTCATTCACCTTCTAGGGTAAAAAAAAACCCCACAGAACTTTTGTGTGAAACACAAAAGAAAACTGATTTTCTTTTAAATGTTGACTTTGTTGATTTATGTATGTATAATTATATATAAATAAATGTATATATATAAATATGTGCATGTATATATACACACACACATACATACATTTATAGAGAGATTAAGATATATAGATAAGTAGATACATATGTATTTGCTTTGTATGTATATATGTATGTATGTATGTATGTATGTATGTACGTTGTATATATAGATATATATATATATATATATGTGCATACATGACACATATACACACATATCCATATATATATATATATATATATATATATATATATATATATAAAACCAGTTACATATATTTTATAATTTTACTAGTTTCAACGTGTTCAAATGAAGCACTTACGTATTTGAAGAGGTTAGAGGTGGAAGGTGTTTTTATTGTCTCCACAGTGTGTGTGTGTGTATGTGTGTGCGTGCATGTGTGTATGCGTATGCATGTGTATGTTTGTATGTGTGTGTGTCCGTCCATCCATGTGCACGTGAGAAAATTTGTCTCTGTTCAGTTTGTTCTATTTTCTTTCCCTTCCTTGAAGAAAGATGTGATTTAAGTCCAAAGTATATGGCCACCACTAGTAGTTTAGCTAACTTTTGCTAGAATGTCACCCAGCAAGAAAGAAGGCCATACCACCGCAATTACAACTATCATCACAACTATTCAAGCTAATGAGGTGATAGACCCTCCATGCAGTTGCTCACCACATGGAAGATTTATCCTAATGGAATAGCAACTAAATCCCCTTCAAATCAAACCCTTCCATTCTAAGTAAATGCAATCCCAGATTCCTTTAAAAGAGTGGATCACAGATGGAATTTTTTTATCATACAGTTTTCATGAATCAAGCAACATGAAAACAACAATCACATCACCATCATTATATAACCACCATCATAATAAGTGAAACTTATAAAAATACCTCAGCAAGGTCACACAGGCTGCTAGAAGTAGCAACCAAATCTCATTCATATCTTAAATAAAGAGGAATATATTGGATAGTGTAAATTGACCATAAATCTGTGAAGCAAAGTTCACTTGATGCTATACATTAACAATACCTCACTTCCACAACACTGATACTAATTGCTGTTACATCAATGAAGAAAGTGAATACTTCTCATAAACTGTTCTCCCACCTGTTTCATCACTGTTGTTGTCTTTTCTGACTCAAAGTCAACCCTGATGCATTGAACCTATAATCAAATGCATTTGAGCCATAAATGTCCTTGATCATTGGGATTAACAACTACACAATTCTAGCATGCATCTGTGATATTTTCTAATTGTCTACTAACAGTAATGGGCGAAACAGAAAAATTTCCTGATGCCTGAAGAAGTCTGGCTGTCCTGCTCCAGCCAGGAATTAACAACTGCCAGTGTGTATAATTATATTGGCAAAATGGCTTTCCCAAAATACAACTAACTACATCTGTTTCAATGCACAATTTCATATCAAGAATCTTACAACACAAATAAAGATAAAAATACATGCATACATACATACATACATACATACATGCATGCATGCATGCATGCATACATACATACATACATGCATACATGCTTACACACAAGCACACATACATGCACACACATTCACACGTGCATGCACGCAAACACCCACGTACACATATACTCACACACACTGACACAGATAGATAGAATCTTCCTTAAACAATTTCCTGCCAGAATATTGATATGGCTTTCCATATGAAAAAAGGTGTTACTGATATGACGTTTGCGATAAAAATGGTCTAGACAAAGTGTACAGAGTTGAATTAGTCCCTGAATATAACCTTGGTTGATCTCAAAGCTTTTGGCATGATGGTTTATAGAGAATTCTTGCCAAATATCATTGTCCATGCATGTTCATACATATCATGTAGTAATTTTATGATGGTATACAGGAGAGCACTAAAAGCACTAAAGACATATTCTTTGTCTTTTACTTGTTTCAGTCATATGACTGTGGCCATGTGAAGCACCACCTTGACGAGTTTTGATTGGACAAATTAACCCAAGGACTTATTTTCTAAGCTTATAACTTATTCTATAGTGGAGGTGCAATGGCCCAGTGGTTAGGGCAGCAGACTCGCGGTCGTAGGATTGCGGCTTCGATTCCCAGACCAGGCATTGTGAGTGTTTATTGAGTGAAAACACCTAAAGCTCCACGAGGCTCCGGCAGGGGATGGTGGTGAACCATGCTGTACTCTTTCACCACAACTTTCTCTCACTCTTTCTTCCTGTTTCTGTTGTACCTGTATTTTAAAGGGCCAGCCTTGTCACACTCTGTGTCACGCTGAATCTCCCCGAGAACTACGTTAAGTGTACATGTGTATGTGGAGTGCTCAGCCACTTGCACGTTAATAAATGAGCTGCGACGTCACTGGTGCCAAGATGTATCGGCCTTTGACTTTCCCTTGGATAACACTGGTAGCATGGAGATGGGAGGCTGGTATGCATGAGCAATTGCTGGTCTTCCATAAACAACCTTGCCCAGACTTGTGCTTCGGAGGGTAACTTTCTAGGTGCAATCCCATGATCATTCATGACCGAAGGGGGTCACAACTTATTCTATCATCTTTTATGACAAAATCACCAAATTACAGGGATGTAAACACACCAACACCGATTGTTAAGGAGGGATATATCAAATACAGACATAAAGACACACACACACACAGATATATACATACATATATGTGTGGATGTGTGGTAAGAAGCTTGCTTACCAATCACATGGTTCTGGATTCAGTCCCACTGCGTGGCACCTTGGGCAAGTGTCTTCTACTATACCCTCAGGCTGACCAAAGCCTTGTGAGTGGATTTGATAGACAGAAACTGAAAGAAGCCTGTCGTATATACGTGTGTGTGTTTGTATTTGTCCTCCCACCATCGCTTGACAACCGATGCTAGCGGTTCAGCAAAAGAGACTGATAGAATAAGTACTAGGCTTACAAAAAATAGGTCCTGGGGTTGACTTGTTCGACTAAAGATGGTGCTCCACCACGGCTGCAGTCAAATGACTGAAACAAGTAAAAGAATAAAAGAATATATATATATATATATATATATATAGAACAGGCTTCTTTAGTCAGCTCAAGGCTACAGTAGAAATTACTTGCCCAAGGTGCCATGCAGTGTGACTGAACCTAGAACCATGCGGTTGGAAAGCAGGCTTATTACCACACAGCCACTCCTGCATCATCTTCTGTCACAACTGGTGTGAAACAGGATTGTGACTAAGCAACTACACTTTTCACTGTTATGTTTTCTGCCATATTGCAAAAGGCTTTCCAGATCACTACCTAGGATTGACAGATATGACGAGAAATTGCAAAATATTTGCATATTGCAAGCAAAAACCAAAGTTTGGCATCTAAGCATCAGTGAACTGCTGTTTGTAGATGATTACAAATTTTTTTGTGCCAGATAAGTACAGCATGCAAACTTTTATCACTCAATTCTCAAAGGTTTGCAATAACTTTGGTGTCACAACTGGCACTTCAAAAACTGTACTGCATCAATCTGTCCCGGAGCATGCCCAACGTGCACCTCCTGGAATAACAATAAGTAGGTGCTAAGATGAAAATGTGGGTAATTTTGGGTATCTTAGAAGTAGATTCTCATCAAGTGCCTGAATTGGTATTGAAATGACATCACATATTGGATAAGTTGAATGCAGCTTTTGAATAACTCTAGAATAGAGTGTGGGACATTCCAAGTATTTGCATTAATACCATGATCAAAGTTTGCCTTGCTGTCATTTTCACAACCCTCTTCTATGAGACTGAAAATTGGACAATGTGCCAGTCCCATATTAGAAAGCTCAACCATTTTTACATGCCTTGTCTATGGAAGCTTCTAAATATTCATACACACAAACACACAAACACATCACACACATGCACGCACACACACACAAACACATACACACACATATACATACACACACACACACCACACACACACACACACACACACACACACACACACACACACACATACACACACACACACACAAAATAGAGTAAATTTCCAACACAGGACAGCTTTGAAAACAACCTAGGAAATTGGGTAAACACCCCTAAAAGATGGTAAAATATTGCCAGCAAGCAGCTACAGAAAATCAAGCCCAGATATATATAGTAAAATCTATTTGCCAACGCAATATGACAGTCCTATGTAGGACAATGTTACTACTTTTTAGCCATAGGAAAACATCTTTTCCAGCAGGCTGACAACACATGATCTGCGTCCGTATACTGTGAGCAAGAGAGTCTACAGCTCTTTTCTAACCATAGTGATACCTGTAGACCAATGGTTTCTAGGTAATTTCCCTTCATCAGTACAGGGCAACTACTGTCTAGAGGTAGCAGCCACAAACTCTTGCTTACAGTATATACTCTTAAAGCATCACACAGTCGCTGATTTCATAAAGAGAAAAGCAACTAGTTTCAAATCTCTGAGTATGTTGTAGCAGTACCTTACAGTAAAGTCTATTTGCCAATGCAATGTGGCAGTCCTATGTAGGACGATGTTTCTACTTTTTGCCCCCCAGAAAAACATCTTTTCCAGCTAACTACCAATACATGATCTGTCCTTTATATATATATATATATGTGTGTATATATATATATATATATATATATATATATATAATATATATATATATATATATATGATCTTTTAGAGAGACTTAGTTATTTTAATATTTCTATTATATATATATATATATATATATATATATATAACATATATATATATATATACAATATATATATATATATACATATATATAGGGAGAGTTTACGAAAAAAACAAAAGACAAAGACAGGTGGTGTACAAAACAAACAGATGTATTAGTATAACGCTCAGGAATGGAAAAACTCTTTTACATTTCGAGCCTACGCTCTTCTACAGAAAGGGACACAGAAAAAACAAGGAGAGAAAACAAATGTGTGTAGTGGCTAACAGTCTATCATGGCGACTATATATATATATATATATATATATATTAAGAAGGTAAAAGTTATGGCTGGTCATAGAGTGACCATTGGTTTCACACCTAAAGCACTTAGCAGTATAAGTGACTCATTAGAGGTTATGCACTTTCAGCTGTTTGAGTCCAATGTGTTGTCTATACTGCTCATCATTTTATAGGTGCAAAACCAGTAGTCACTCTATGACCTGCCATAACTTTTGACTACCTAAAAAATACATTACTGTTCTAATACTTTAGAGTGTGCATCTTTTTTGGGATATATGAACAACTGACAATATACAGGAATAGGACTCCCTTTAATCATGAATGACCATGGGATTGCACCAAGAAAGCTCCCCTACTGAGTCAGAAGTTCAGGTAAGGTTGTTTATGGAAGACCAGCAGTCACCCATGTATACCAGTTTCCCCTCTCCATGCTATGTGGTTGGGGAGCAAACTTCTTACCACACAGCCACTCCTCCACCTATATATATGTATCAGTAATGTACATGTAATGACTACTGGGTGGAGGCACGTGGCTTAGTGGTTAGGGTGTCAGCATCATGATCATAAGATTGTAGTTTCGATTCCTGGACCGGGTGACGCGTTGTGTTCTTGAGCAAAACACTTCATTTCACATTGCTCCAGTCCACTCAGCTGGCAAAAATGAGCAATGCTGCAATGGACTGGTGTCCCATTCAGCTGGGGAGCATATGCCATAGAAAGTGGGCCCATGAGCCTAGCTAGGCTTTAAAAGGGTGCACTTATTTTATTATTAATGACTACTGGAGACAGCTGTAAGCCAAATTTGCTCTAATAAAGGCAAAATATGTAATGACCATTATTTTAAACTTATTTGATATATATATCGTCGTTTAACGTCCGTTCTCCATGCTAGCATGGGTTGGACGGTTCGACCGGGGTTCTGGGAAGCCAGAAGGCTGCACCAGGCTCCAGTCTAATTTGGCAATGTTTCTACAGCTGGATGCCCTTCCTAACGCCAACTACTCCGTCTTCCACCTGCCTTCGTATTTTGTTATTTTCATAAAGCTTCCCGTTATATATATATATATATATATATATATATATATATATATATATATATATACATACATACATAAATACGTATATACATACTTATGTATAATTACGCTTTGTTAATTATTTTAGTATTTTTTGTTGACTTCTTTCACACTAGCCATCAGTCTTTTTTTCCATCCACCATGTCACTAAAATAAATAAATAAATAGAACACGAAAAACATGTGTGTACCTGTACAATCTCTCTAGGAATGTGACTTTTAATGTATTTCACTGAGTTTTCTCAAAGACGTTGGAACAAACAGACTGATAAATAATATCAGAACCAAACTTGGCACCATGTGTCAATCAAATACTTTCTTCTAATATTGTCTTTTAGCCTTTGGTTGTCAACATTGTATCTTTTGTGTGTTTGTGTGTGTGTATGTGTGTTTGTGTGTGTGTATTTATCTGTTGTGGTGGTTTTAGAATCTGATTAATTAGTTAGATGTATGCGGAGAGAAAGTAGCATAGATTAAAGGCGGCGGTGTAGATGAGAAGAGGTGGCATGGATAAAATAATCAATGACTCTTTGGCACACCTGACCAGTTTACGGTTTTGTGAGTGCACTTTTGTCTTTTGGTCTCCATGTGTGTGTGTGTGTGTGTGCTAAAGACTGTGGTGTATACAAGATTAGTAACAGAAGTAGTAGTGGAGGTAGTGGTGTTAGCAGTAGTAGTGGCAATGAAGGTGGTGATGGTGATGGTGGTGGTGGTGGTGGTGGTGGTGGTGCTTGTAGTAGTATCGGTGGCAGCAGCAGCGGTGGCTGTGGTGGCAGCAGCAACGGTAGCAGCAGCAGCAGCAGCTGCAGCAGTAGTAGTAGTAGTAGTAGTAGTAGTAGTAGTAGTAGTAGTAGTAGTAGTAGTAGTAGTAGTAGTAGTAGTAGTGGTGGTTGCTGGAATATGTGGAGAGGTGAGGTGGAGGGTGGGTGGGGTGGGTGTGATCATGTTCCAGATTTGTGAGGTTTGTTCTCCATGTATGTGTTTGTGAACACTGCTTTGTCAGTGTATCTATGAGTATGCTTGTGTGCGTTTGTGTATGTGAATGTGTGTGCTTGTATTTATGTGTTTATGAATATTTAAGAAAATGTATACTTGTATGTATGTAAGTATATATTTTGAAGTTCTTATGTGTGTGTTCATACATGTATTTATGTGTGTATATATATATATATATATATATATACCTTTCTCCACTTTCATGTGTATGTTTTCCAGTGCATTTATGAATATGTATGCATGTATGTAAAACATGTGAGTGCATATGCGCAAATGTGTGTACATGTGTGTGTGTGTTTGTGCATGTGTGTGTGTGTGTGCATGTGTGTGTGTGTGTGTGTGTGATAGCAAAAACGGTAATGATTGGAAAGTAGTGGCCGTGTTTTGACTAAGGTGACTGGTTTTGGTCTGAAAATTAGTTGCAGTGATTGTGTATGAGTATGTATATGTATATATTAATATATATGCCTATTATATTTCTATGTATGTACATATATATATATATGTATACATGTATGTGTATATATGTATTTATGTTATGTATGCATATATTTATTTGATAGACTTATTGTGTTAACATGAGAATGTCAACTTTTTTGAGTACTCCATGTTATGCATGTATTTAATATATATTTCCAATCTTCCTTCTGTAATATATTGACAGTACTCCCATTAAATATCTGAGTCACAAAAAGTTCAGTAAATCATACACATATATGATTATATATATATATTAGTGTCGCCTGACTGGCTCCTGTGCTGGCAGCACGTAAAAAACACCATTCGAGCGTGGTCGTTGCCAGTGCCGCCTAAGTGGCTCCTGCGCTGGTGGCATGTAAAAAGCACTATTTGAGTGTCGTCGATGCCAGTACTGCCTGACTGGCCCTTGTGCCAGTGGCACATAAAAAGCACCCACTACACTCTCAGAGTGGTTGGTGTTAGGAAGGGCATCCAGCTGTAGAAACTTTGCTAAATCAAATGAGAGCCTGGTGCAACCTTCTGGCTTGCCAGCCCTCAGTCAAACCATCCAACCCATGCCAGCAAGGAAAGTGGACATTAAACGATGATGATGATGATGATGATGATTAGCTTACAGAGAAAGCAAAATTTTATTGGCACCACATAAGAAGTACCCCTGGTGGCACCACACAAAGAGTACCCATACTGGTGCCATGTAAAAAGCACCCAGTACACTCAGTAAAATGGCTGGCATTGGGAAGGGCATCCAGCCATAGAAACCATGCCAGAACAGACAACTGGAGTGTGATACAGCTCCTCTCAAACTGTCCAACCCATGGCAGATGTTAAATGATGATGATGATTTATATATATATATATATATATATATATATATATATAAAGAGAGAGGAGAGTGAGAGAGAGGTGGGGGGAGCAAATAGTCTATAGCTTCATAGAATTAGTGTTAATTGTGGAGCTTGAAAAGGTTAAAGATTGGTGTGTCATCTCATTACTTAAAAGAGAAATTAATTTTCAGAAGAGCTCAAAATGAAGAACTGCATGTAATGTTTGTGGGAGGCATGTGGCTTAGTGGTTAAGGTGTTGGATTCATGATTGTAAGATTGTGGTTTCAATTCCTAGACAGGTCAATGTGTTCTGTTCTTGAGCCCAATGTTCGAAGGTCATGCTTCACCACCTCATCCCAGGTCTTCCTCTTCAACAGGTTCCCTCAACCACTAGGGTATGGCACTTTTTCAGACAGTTATCCACATCCATTCTCACCACATGGCCATACCAGCACAGTCATCTCTCTTGCACATCACATCTGATGCATCTTAAGTCCAACTTTTCTCTCAAGGTACTGACACTCTGTCGAGTATGCACACTGACATTACACATCCAGTGGAGCATACTGGTTTCATTCCTTGCAAGCTTACGCATGTCCTCAGCAGTCACAGCTCATGTTTCACTACCATGTAGCATGGCTGTTCATACACATATGTCATACAGTCTACCTTTTACTCTGAGCGAGAGGCTCTTTATCACCAGCAGAGGTAAGAGCTCTCTGAACTTTGCCCAGGCTATTCTTATTCTAGCAGCTACACTTTCAGCACACCCTCCCCCGCTACTGACTTGGTCACCTAGGTATCAGAAGCTATCATATATATATATATATATATAAGGCTTCTTTCAGATTCTGTCTACCAAATCCACTTTGGTCAGTCCAGGGCTATTGTAAAGACACTTGCCCAAGATGGCATATAGTGAAATTGGGCCTGGAACCATGTCGTTACGAAGCAAGTTACAAAATGTTTACTGTGTTTTTAAAGTTATTTTCACTCAAAAATATTTTTCCCATCATAATGTGTCTAACGGAAAGGTCAAAGGTTCTTCCCTTTCAGGGTTAAGTTATTTTCAACGTATTTTCCCATTATGCCCAGTTTTAGGTATTTATACCCCAAAACTTCAAATATCTCAATAACTACTGGTCCAATTTATGCAAAACTTGTTTTATTCCATTCATATTCATATTTCAGGGGCAATTTATTTTCAAAGTATTTCCCCATTATGTGCCAGTTTAGCTGTGCAACATTGCAAGCAAGCAAGATTAAACTTCACTTTTAATGTATTATACATATAAGCTAATATTGAACAATGAGAATGAGTGCTCAACACTGCATTGGTGGACAAGTATTATTTATTCGTGTGGTAACTAGACTACCATTGGTTTTGCACCTGTCACATGGTGCTCACCTCCATCTTCGGTAAAAACTCAAATAAAGTATATACATATCCACACACACACACACTCACACACATACACACACACAGACACACACACGGACACACACACACACATAGGTATACGTATGTATCATTCGCTATGAAAGATTGCTAGCCACTACACATTCTTTATTTCCTCTCCTTGTTTCTTTCTGTGGAAGAGCATAGGCTTGAAACGTTAAAGATTTTTTCACTTCCTAAGCGTTATACTAATACATCTGTTTGTTGTTTACACCACTTGTCTTCGTCTTTTGTTTTTTGTGAATTCTCCCTATATATATATATATATATATTATATAATATTTATATACATGTATGTATGTGTGTATGAAATGATGTACACATAAGTGCTAATTTTCATGTTCATGTATGTATTACTGCTATTTCCAAGTATATTTATGTTTTGGAATGTATGTGCCCATGTAATTAAGTGTGTTTATTTATTTGTTTTTTTATTTATTTAGTGTGTGTGTGTGTGTGAGAGAGAGAGTGTGTGTGTGTGTAAGTGCAAGTTTATTTACTTATGTGTGCACATGTGTAGACGCATGTACATAGGTATAGTAACCATACATAGGTGTATATAGATGTGTATCTATGAATATATATATGCGTTTGTGTATGAATGTGACATGTGTCTATGAGGGGGGAAGAGATGTGGAAAGGGAAGACTGGGTGAAGCAAAAGAGAGACAGAAAGACAGACAGACAAACAGACAGATAGATAGAAAGACTGACAGACATAGCAGCTGAAACCATGAGATACTTTGCTACTGACTACCTTCCTTCCATCTCTACCATTACTGGTAGCAAAGAAAAAAATTTGCTGGAATAGAGAGAGAGAGAGAGAGGAGAGGAGAAGAGAGAGGGGAGGGAGGAGGAAGACATGTCAAAACTTGCTATTAACTACAAGAGAACAACATGGATATCATTAAAAACAATAACAACAACGATAATTGTTTGTAATTTTGGCACAAGGCCATCAGTTTTGCAGAAAGGGGTTTAGTAAATGCCATCAACCTCAGTATTTGACTGGTACTTTGTCTTTCGACCCAGGTGCAAGCATGGCTGTGCGGTAAGAAACTTGCTTCTCAACCACATGGTTCCAAGTTCAGTCCTAGAGTGTGTTACCTAGGGCCTTGTGAGTGGATTTGGTAGACAGAAGCTGGAAGAAGCCTGTCATGTGTATATATATATATATATATATATATATATATTTGTGTGTGTGCATGAGTGTGAGTGCATGTGTGTGTGTGTGTGTATGTGTGCGTGTGTGTGTGTCTTTGAGTTTGTGTTTGTCCCCCACCACAACTTGACAATCAATCATGTTGAGTTTATGTCCCTGTAACTTAGCAGTTTGGCAAAATACACCAATAGAATAAGCACCAGGCTTAAGAAAAATATAAGGTTGATTCATCAGATTAATATTCTTGAAGGCAGTGCCCCAGCATGGCAGCACTGTCATGACTGAAACAAATTAAAGAATAAAAGAAGAGGAAGGATGAAAATTAAAGCTGGCCTTGACGAGCAACTAAACTTAAAAGTTTCAATTCCATATTTAACATATGGAATGACTCTTGGCTTTGACATTTTAATTCATAGCTTTACATATATTGTTATTGCTGTTGTGTGGCCTCATAACAGCCTGACTTGAGCAGACATTTGATCAAAGGTATTGCAAGCATGAAAAATCTCACCTTTTCTTCAGTTACAAAAACCGCATTTTCCAATATATCACTCCTATTTAGCCCCAGGTTAGCTCTGAGTGTACAGGCTTTATGACAAAAATTGTTCCAGCCATAACTATCTCATTTATTTTTTCTTCCCTGATATTGTGGATCTAAGATTACCACAGTGTTCAAAGTGTCCTTCATTTCCTTTCCTAAGATAATGAGTTGTGATTTGAGTGAGATTTGATGGTTATTTCTAGCAGATCAAATGACCACAAAGAGATCTCTTTGATGGCACAAAGCTTTATTTTATATGCAGACGTATAGCTGTTACCTCTTGGCTCAATTGAAAATGACGCAATACACATATTTAAACATACACACATACCCTTCCAAATCCAGAAGTACAAGTTAGCTAAAAAAAGTCTTACTGAAAAGAGATAATTTTATCATGCTAGTTATCTTATATGTGCATGTTCACACACACACCACACACACACACACACACACACACACACATGCACAACATACACATGTACACACACACACACATACATACACATATGTGCAAACACTCACAGACACATGCACACACATACTCGTGTATGCACACATATACACACACACACACACTCACACACGCATGCGCACACACACATACACACACATACAGACACACTACATACACACACATATACATATGTACACATAGATGCACACCACAAAAGCTCTCACTTTCTGCTGTTCTAACAAGAGATATTGGACAAAAGTAACCAATAAACCTATGATGCATATGAGTTTACTTGCCTTCATGATAGTTAACAACATCAGGAAGTCCTACAAACACAAAACCTATTCATCCAGTTTAGCAAAGGAAACTTGAATAGGCTTCATTTGTTGAATCTCATACACAGCTTTCACAAATACACAATCAAACTCTAGAAAGGAAACTACAAAAAAAATAATACAAAAAACATTCCCAAAATCTGATCTGTAGTAGCTTTAGAGAAAATATTCCAGACATGGCAGATGCAAAAAACCTGGAATCCAGAGGCCTTGAAGTAAACTTAGTGAAGATTAAATTATTATAAATAGGGAAGAATGAATATGCTTGATATATAGAAAAGTAATAAGTGGGACTTCCCTATGTTGTACCAATTGTAAACTATGGATGCATATAAAGCGTAGTAGGATCATAAGCAAGCTAACAGATAAGGTAAACTTCAATTGCAGCTGGAGCAAACATCTCATGCAAAATAGATTCTCTCAAATGCCTACAAGGCTCCCTAGAAGTAATGAACATCTTTTGTTATCTAGGTGACCTAATTAGCAGTGGGGTGGGTGTTCTGAAAGTATATTAACCAATTTAAGAATGGGTTGGGAAAAGTTCAAGTGATTATTACTTCTGCAGGTAACAAAGAGTTTATCCCTCACAGCGAAGGGTAAATTGTATGATTCTTGTGTATGAAGTGTGATACTGCATGCTAGTGTGATGTTGGTCTTGAATGCTGAAGAATTGTGAAGACAAGAAAGAAATTGAATAAGCATGCTCTGCTGGATGTGGAATGTTAGTATGCACGAAGGAAGGAGTACAGATAAGCTGAGAGAAAAATATGAATATGAGAAGAATTAGATGTAGTATGAATGAGAGAAAACTGGGTTGGTATGGTCACGTGACGCCTGTGGAAGAGGACAATTGTATAACAAAATAGCAAAATAGTCTGGTCAAGGACTTGACAACCTTACTAGTGTCAGTGCCCTGATAAAATGTACCCAGTACATTTTGTAGGGTGATTGGTGATAGAAAGAACATGTAGCCATTAGCGTCAAGCCCAAAAATGAAACATACAAATAAGACATTATTCTTTAACTCTTCCAGAAGAACAGAATAGGAACAACTGACTTAGATTGTGGTAATCCATCCAACCTATGCCAGCATGAAAAACTGGCATAAAGGCATAAAGTGATGATGATACTCACACAATTAAATAGATAGATATATAGATGTATGCATATATATATGCATATATGTGCATGTGGGTGTGTATATATATTAATTAAGTAATGAGAAGATGGATTTTGTATTTAACTTTATTCTGTACAACATGCAATTCAACCCATCCTGCTATTGTCCTAATTGACTTATAGTTATTAGTCCAAAATATGATCATTATATATATATATATATATATATATATATATAAACTTACTTGGAGAAAAGAAAAGAAACAAAACAAAACGACACAAGGGTGCTCAGTCATACAATAATTTAATAAATAAAATATATGCATACATACATATATGTACGTACCTACATCTACATGTATATATACATGCATATATATATATATATATATATATATATATATATATATATGAGTACAGGACACCACAAATAGACGTAGAACTCAACGAGAAACGAAAACATAAAAACAAACATGGAAATGGACTTTTTTTAACAACGAAAAAACAGAGTACAAGACAAACAATACAGGTGTCCTGTACTCATATATATATATATGCATGTATATATACATGTAGATGTAGGTACGTACATATATGTATGTATGTATGCATATATTTTATTTATTAAATTATTATATATATATACACATATATACATACATACACACACACACACATACATACGTACATACATCATTGTTGTTTAATGTCTACTTTTCCATGCTTGCCTAGGTCAGACAAGAGTACATTGGGGAAGAGTTTTCAGTGGCTGTATGCTCATCTTGCTGTCAACTCCCACTTGTTTCTAAGTGAGGTAATGATCTAATCTAATAATTAGGTCATGGCTTACCAAATATATGAATCATTTGTCACTTTACATGTAAATGTTCGAAAATAAAGATTTACACAGTGATTGACAGTTCAATTTTGTTCCTACATCCAATATCTATCAGCCATGACAGACAAACAGATGTCAATCTTATGGCTTTACTGCATGATCT
>NC_043000.1:106091805-106104305 GCF_006345805.1 Octopus sinensis | reverse complement strand
TACAGGCATAGAAAAATGCTCTTAGAACCTCAGTTTTCTCCATGATAGGTGCCCGAAACCTCAAAGGTCATAAGCACAACACATTATCAATCATCCCAGTCCTTTGTCATCTCCTCTGGGAGATTCAATATCTTGAGACCAGCTTTTACTTCTTTATCGCATATAGTCCTGGATTGTCCTTTTCCACAAAGTGCCATCCACTTTAAGCAACCAGTACTTCTGTATGCAGCTGTCCTCATCTACATGTATCACATGGCCACACCAGCACAGTCTTCTTTCATGCATACTATATCTGATTCCTCTTATGCCTAATTTTTCACTCAATACATTTGACATTGCACAAACAATGGAACATGCTAGCTTCTGTATGATGTAATTTGAGAGAATTTACCTGCTGTCTCTAGCAAGTAAAGTATTTGTATAGCATTCATGGGCAACATTTTTCAGGAAGTGGGCAGCAAGAGACATGGCTTATCACCAAGTAAGCCACACTACCAAAAAATTCAAGGTAATTTTTCATCAAGTATGTCATTCAGAAAATTCCGCCTATGACTGATATATAGAGTGTCCTCTATTTCTTCAAATACATTATATCTGCACTAGTTTCCTTTCAAACTGTGTCCTATATTTTGCACTATTTTCTGCATGTGAATGCATATGATTGTGTTTGCTTGGTCAAATATAGGTAGTGAGTAAGTAAACTGGGTTCCTGCCAGTTACATTGAGTATTCAGTTGTTCAGTCAACTAAGTTACCTGCTCATTGAATTAGCATGTAAGTTGCAGAGTATTCCACTGGCACATGTACTATTAAAGTAATTCTCAGGTACATTCAGAGTGACACAGCATGTGAGAAGTTTGTGTCATCAAATGATGTTCTGTTCTGGTCCTTTTCTCTCATACTTTACCTCTCTTGGTTCCTCATCTCCAGGCATAAATTTTCCCCCATGGAGTTTGGATTCTTGCAAGTTGCATGGCAACCTTACTAGAGCTGGAGGCAAGAAAAAATCATATAGTATATGCTGTAAAGTGATTGGTATGCCAAAGCTGATCCTAAAGCAAGATGCAGTCGTTGGGCCCATCAGATCCTGTCAAACTGTCCAGCCATATGAGCATGGAACACAGACGTTAAATGATGATGATAAATCCATCTGAGATGCTTCTTTTTGGTAGCAAAGAGAGCATTTAAATTTTTGCATCCATTGGAAAGTCTGTTAGATGGATTCATGTTAGTGCACATTTGTGCTTGGCAATTATTGACAGCATATCACCTTATTCCAATTACTTACTTACAAAAGACGTAGTATACTGATAGTATAAGAATGGCTTGGTAGATGAATGGATGTTGCCCACAAGTTTCACATGAAATTATTTTTACTGTATTCAGCAGACATTTACTTCTGATTTTCTTATGGATAGTTTCTGAATTAATTTTTGCTAATCAGTGTCAGATACTTTAAAATGGTTAATACAAGAATAACTTTAAAATCTTCAATTGATATTTACGTGTAAGATACTTTTAAAAAATGACTTAGAAAACCACAGCATTAAATTTATTAACCATATGTTGTTACCAAAGTACATTAAATATGTATACATATACATACATACATACATACATACATACATACATACATACATACATACATACATACATACATACATACATAAAGCAGTTGTCCAAAAATGTCATCACAATATTATCTACTGATGAGACATTATGTTGTAGCTAGGACATTATATAATGAAATTCGTTGGAAGGATAACCCCAAGGACAAAGAAATAAGAACCCACAATATGGTAGAAGCCATAGCCGCTCATAATAAAAAGGAGTACTGGTGGAATATCCCAGTGAAAACCTTGATAAAATGTAAGCACAAAAGACCTGATATAATGATTTGGGATAGAGAAGAGAAACTGTGTACAGTTGTGGAAATCAAACTGCCCAGCAGATGTTAACATAAAGCTGAAGATCAGTGAAAAAGAGAATATCTACACTGAACTATTGAGAAATTTGCAGTTACTCTATCCAGATTACAAGTTCAGGTTTATACTCGTAATTATTGGGTCCCTGGGATATGTAACACGCTGCCTAGATACCAATCTTGAGAAATTAGGCTGGTACCATGGGTTATTTCGATTGACAAAATTGAGATGCAAGCAATAGCCGCTTTGATTAGCTGTTTCGAATCCTGCTCGAGACTGACACATTTCAATAAACATTAAATAATCACACACACTTCATACTGATACACACTTTTTTCATTTTATTTTCACTATTAACCGTCCTTGCGACCCCCTTCGTATCTACAATAGGACCACGAACTATATACAATGAAAATTCAGAGTTACTTGTGGTCTGTTAATTTTTAATAAAAATGCAAAGGTGGTTTGTCAATTCAAAATTCGATATCCATAATCATACTTTCAGATTTTTTAATGTTAAAAACCTTCCTGATGACCATCTTCGTAACCCCCGAAAAATATCATAACCATTGGTTCAGGTGTCTGGCTGTGAAAAGGGTACAGACGAAGAGACGGGCAGACAGACAGACAAACAGACATAACGCCCTTTATAGTAAGATAGCATATCTGCCCATCTATGATGCGAAATAAAGGGATAGTATCGCAAATTTAAACCCTCTAAATTCACGAACTATATGGGCAGGAGTGAGGGGGAGATCCAGAGTTAATCCTCGTTACTGGAATTTTAACAAAAAAAAATAAATCAAAGGTGATTTGTTAATACAAAACTCAATGTCCACTAAATAATCATACTTTTCACATTTTTTTCGCTAAAAACCTTTCTGATTGCCTCTTTTGTAATCCAAAAGAACATTGCAACCATTGGTCCAACCATTTGACAGGCAGATAGACAGAGGGACAGACAGATGGACAAAACTCCCATTATAGTAAGATATTTTAGTTTATAATTACACAGGGTTTGTTTTTATTAGTAGCAGTTGTATACAAATCTAATAATACACTCTCAAAAACAGGTTAAATCATGTCTATTCTTGAGTAGCTCTAATGCCTTAATGGTTGGTTCAACATAAACAGCACAGTGTACATTCTGGGAGAATAATTACCATATGCCACTGATACACACAGATATGAACCCAAAAGTCCACCTAATGCATTTATCTCTTCTCTCATTATCCCACTGTGTGTGTGTGTGTATCCATAGTTGGTGCTGTACGTCAGTTAAAATAGATATTAAAACTGATAATTATTGAAAAATTTTTTGCAGAGTTAATTTATTATAAAATTGGAAAATGAAAATCTTTTGATATTTATTCTCCATTACAAGTGTTTCATTTGCTAATAGAAATCACAAAGATTTACATGTCTATCTAACATGTAAGTCTTTGTGATTCCTATTACCAAATGAAACACATGTAATGGAGAATAACTAATACCAAAAGACTTCCATTTTCCTATATTATTATATGTGTATATGTATATGCATGTATATACATATGTATATATCATCATCATCATCATCATTTAACGTCCGCTTTCTATGCTAGCATGGGTCAGACGATTTGACTGAGGACTGGCGAACCAGATGGCTGCACCAGGCTCCAATCTTGATCTGGCAGAGTTTCTACAGCAGGATGCCCTTCCTAACGCCAACCACTCTAGTTTGTTGCACACACGCATTTTGCTAATACATACGCGGTGAAGCTACACATTAGCGTCGTATTTTTACGTTCGCTATTTCCAGTAAATATCGGTACTTAGTTGTGCCATTTATTTACTAATTTGTGTATATATATATATATATATATATATATATATATATATATATATATATATATATATATATATATATATATATATATATATATATATATATATATATATATATATATATATATATGTATGTATGTATATGTATATATATATATGTGTGTATATATATGTATGTATATGTATGTATATATTAATAATCAATTAAGTAAACAGATGGAATTGGTATAACTCTTTATCTTGTACAACAATCATTTCAACCCATCCTGCTTGAATCCTTTATGGGTGGGATGCTGTGCATCGTATTATCTTGCATCAATTTTGCAGTCTGGGTCACATCAGGTACATTCATACATAAAGAGGTGTCTCATTAAAGATCTTGAGTTTTGGTGGTTGTGTTGTTATTTACTCTAACTGAAGTGGGCAAATAAAAACATAACTGCCAAAAGTTCAAGATCTTTAGTGAGACACCATTTTAAGTATGAATGTACCTGATGTGACCCAGACTGCAAAATGAATGCAACATAATATGATGTACAGCATCCCACCCATAAAGGACACATGCAGGATGGGTTGTCATACAAAATAGTTATACCAATTCCATCTTCTATTTGCTTAATTGATTATTATCTCAACTAACACTGTGAAATTATTCCTGAAGTAGAGCCAACAGAAACTGACTCCAACTGCAGATGACACCAGATAGCCCAAACTGTACCAGTGCTTTACTCAACACATCAGCACACTAATTGACATAAACTCATTAGCCCAAAAAATTACACACACACACACACACACACACACACATATATATATATATATATATATATATATATATATATATATATATAATATATATATATATATATATATATATAGGTACAGGTGTTGTAAGAAGCTTGCTTCCCAACCACATGGTTCCAGGTTCAGTCCCACTGGCACCTTGGGCAAGTGTTTTCTACTATAGTCTTGGGCCAACCAAAACTTTGTGAGTGGATTTGGTGGATGGAAACTAGAAGAAGCTTATCATATATATATTTATCATATATATATTATCATATATATATATATATATATGTGTGTGTGTGTGTGTGTGTGTGTGTGTGTCTTTGTGTCTGTGTTTGTCCCCCCACTACCATCACTTGACAACTGATGCTGGTGTGTTTATGTTCCCGTACATATATACAACAGGCTTCTTTCAGTTTCTGTCTATCAAATCCACTCACAAGGCTTTGGTCGGCCTGAGGCTATAGTAGAAGACACTTGCCCAAGGTGCCACGCAGTGGGACTGAACCTGGAACTATGTGGTTGTTAAGCAAGCTACTTACCACACAGCCACTCCTACGCCTATACAAATAAATATGTTGCCATACAAATTAAACTGTTTAATACTTATAGATTTACAACATAGGAAATATAGAGAATATTCTAGTTAAATCTGTTATGTTGGCATGTTCATTGTCATTATAGAAATAAGAGAAAATAGAGCAGTTAATTAGATAATTGGATGTTTGGACGTATGTCAGTATTAAATCACATAGATAATTTATCTTCATGGATCAGGTATTTTCCAAGTAGATGGAAATGAAAGCATATCTTGTGGAATAAAGTGACAAGGTTTTGTATGGAATCTAAGTTGATTTTGGCATGGAGTTCAAGCCACCAACTTTTATAATGCTGCGCAAGATTTTCTTGAACCTTCAAGTTACGATTTCATGAGAAGCTTAGAGCTTCTTTGATCTTTACCACGAGTAGTTAATATATGCTAGCTGATACTGATTGGTTGGTAATCTTTTCCATAAATGTTCTATTTTCCCATGCCATTTATGGCAGCGTGATTACTGTGACAGCTGCTGAAAATCCAAGTGAGGTGACTTTAATGGCAAAACTCTTCTACACTATTTTTACTGATGCACAGTGTGCACAGGACCTCATTATTTAATGTTTGTTTTTATTAAGATAGTAAAGTTCTGATGTTGAGTCTACAAGCACAAGTCCACAATGACATACCTAAGGTTTTATGTGTCATGTAATAGACTTTGGCAAAATCTGCAGTTTCATGTTATAAAAATACTTATCAACAAGCATTTACCTTAAATTAAGATGATTTTATACAAGTAACACTTCAATAACAAGTTTATTTTTAAAAAATTAAAATTTCAGCATTCTGGGCTTAAAAGTTCCTTATCACTACTGTTGGATGTGGTCTGAGGAAGATTTGGCTGCTAGTTCCTGCAAAACAGAACCACTGCAATAAAGCTCACTGCATCTGCTATCATAAATCTCTTGAACTTCACAAAATAATGAAGAGCTTCTTACAATATGAAAAGGGGAAAGATATATAACTTTTGTATATTTCAGGCACAGAGGTCCACTATCTAGCCTTTGTGCCTGAAATATATAAAGTTTATTAAACTTTTCCTTTTTTGCATTGTGAGAAGCTCTCTGTCTTCATTATTCTATTATTTTAGTTCTTTATCACGATGTTTCAAGCAAGTTGCAACACCCTTCTTAAATTTACTTTCATTGTTTCTTTCTTATGTCTTGATTTACTGTTAATCATTGTTGTGATTGTTATTGTTGGTAACTAACAGATCTATGTCTATACAAAACATTTAGTGACAATAACTGAAGAGAGGTCAACTAAACAGCTATAATATTTTACCAGTCATAATTCATTTACAAATGAAATACAGTGAATTATCCTGTCTAATCACAATCACTGTGCTGGATTGTGATAGAGCCTTATGTTGACGTCATTACAATGGAAAAATATTGAATACTAATGTTACCACGTTGACAACAATGAATTACTTTGACTATCTATCTACCTCTAAATCATATACTTCAATAGTTTCAAATGATTATATAAAGATCAGGAGGTTAAGGTCAATTCAGCAGGTAAGTTGTAAATAGGTGTCAGAGAGGAGAGGAACTAATTTAGCTATGTATTACACCAGAACACTATCAGCTATAAACCCCACATTGATATCAAAGTAAAGCTGACATTTAAAAACAAATGAAGATAATAAACCGCATTCCATATTTAATTAAATGGGCTAACAAAGAAATGAATCTTTAGTTTTTGTAAAATGATCCCATTCTATTGTGTGAAGCAATTTGGACATTTAACACAGTACAGTAGAGTTGTTGATATTGTTTAGCCCCAAGTCAGCTCTCCATGATCAAGCAGACCTGTGACCGCTCTATCTTTTTGTATATGAGGGATCACCTTGTTCATTGTGTCCTTCCTTTATGAAGGTTGTAGGGTATGACTCAAGGGAAATGTGGCTGAATTTCTAATGACCACTGAAAGGCTTGACTAAAAAATAGATCCAATTGTCTGTTGTAATTCTGTACAAAGATTTTTTTCAATGTTTTTTTTCAAACTAATTTTTTTAATTGTCTTATTGAGGGAAAACTTTCACATCATAAAATAGGGATGTTTTAACTGATTAAATCTTAGATCACATAATTGATTAAGTGATTGACTGATAAGTTAACTAATTGATACCCGTAGAATCATTGAAAGATAAGGATAAATAGAATGAGTGATAATTTCATTCAGTTGTTGTTTAGTACCAAGTCAACCTTGATTGAGCAGATATATACACTGAAAGCAGTTGTATAGCAGGGTGCAGGGCAAGGGGGAAGTTTACCCTATCAGAGGAGTTACAATGGCCCAACCTAAATGGTTAAAGCATAAGTTTTATTTTGACTAAAAAGTCATGTTTATATTCTGTCATTGGCTTAGCATAAGATACCAGATTTTTACTCTAGCTACTTGATATATGAGTATAAAAAATGGCATATTTCATTACCACAAATAATTAATCAAATAAGTAAACAAATAATATCTGAAGTCACTTATTAACTGATAATAGACCACTTGAACACAATAACAAGCAATTTATGTAATAGTTTCTAAATTAGGAATAAGGCCAGCAATTTTGAGGGGAGAGCATAAATCAATACCATCAACTGGTACTTTATTTTATTAATCCCAGAGGGACTAAAGTTGACCATGGTAGCATTTGAGTTCAGAATTTAGAGTTGGAGCAAATGCCATAAAGCATTTTGTCCAATGCTCTTATGTTTCTGCTAGCTCAGGGCAGTCCCTGGTCCACTTCACTGTACACACCTCCCTGTAACTTGGGTGAACAGCCCCTGTCCCCACTATCACATCTTCCCTCTCTCCACTTGAAGTAGCCATGTTTCCCTTCTAATGCAAGGTTCCTTTTCTGTCCCTCAATACTACTTTGGTCTTGCAAGTGGCTTGGTGACCTCACTGCTGCTGGTGCCATGTAAAAAGGCATCCAGTACACTCTATAAAGTGGCTGGTGTTAAGAAAGGTCTCCAGCCACAGAAAAACATGCCAAAGCAGATAGCAGGGCTTGGTGTAGTCTTCTAACCCATCCAATCCATGCCAACATTGACAAGGGTCATTGACTGAGGATGATGATGACAACACACACACACACACATATGAGTGTGTGTGCATTGCAGTGCTTGAGGATCCATCAAGCCAAGTGAAATCGTAGTTATGACAGATACTGGTATCATGCAACTGGCACCCATGCTAATGGCATGTAAAAACACAGATTACACTCTCATAGTGGTTGGTATTAGGAAGGACATCTGGCCATAGAAACCATGCTAAGTCAGACTGGAGTCTGGTGTAGCCCCTCAGCTTACCAGCCTTGGTCACACCATCCAACCCATGCTGGCATAGACAACAGACATTGAATGATGATGATATATATATATATATATATAAATCTAATATCATTCTTAATGTATACACACTCTTTGTAGGCCAGTTACTGCAGTATATGTCCTAAGATAGCTTCCCTAATAAACTTGGTGTGTAAAAAAACTCAAGCAGAGTGAGAAAGGGATGAAAATTCATCACAACAGCAGTCAGTGAGTGTGTCAGATGCATTTCAACCTTTTTGGGCCCTTTTGATGGCACATAGTTGCAGCTAGCACCATGCTCAGACAGGGATTTGTCATCTCTGATATAGGAAAAAGTGAATAAAACACTCATTGATGTTGCAATAAATTACCTGACTGACTAAAAATCCAGTATACACAACTGAGGTAGTATTTAATTAAAATAGGCATCTATGTATCATACTTAATGTATACACGTTGTTGATAGGTATGTCACTGCAGTATTTTTCCTATTTGAGAGTTGAGTGACTTGTCTAAATACAAACTCTTGCTACTGACAAACAAAATACAGACTGTTGACTTATTAATTGCCAGTTCACACCATTTACATTTCGCTAGCTATTGCTCTCTTTCTTTTTCTTTCTCCCTCTCTCTCTCCCTCTCTAATTTTTTCTCTCTCTCTTTCACACACACACACACACACACACACTTTCAGTAACCACATATCAGATATATCATATGGACTATAAAACTGTCTCTTGCATGTAGATAGATTGATAGACCAACAGATTGTTGTTTTGCCCCAGGTTAAATATTATTGAGCAGACCTATGACTAAGTGCATTCCAGTTATGACCATCCATTATTTCTATGGGTATGTAGGGCTACATTATGCAATGTATCCTTCCTTTGCCAAAATAGTAGGATGGAATGTGAAGGGAATTTGACTACTATTTTTAGAAGCTCCTATACTTGCTAGTTTAAACAGAGAGAGATATAAAACTTGGAGTACGACCATTTTTTATCAACCTCAAGCTTAGCTTTAAGTAGACCTGTGACCTGTGACATAAGACATTCTAACTGAGACCAATTTATCTTATTTTAATTCATTGCATGTCTAAGGCATTATCCAGTGTCTTTAACTTTTACTTGTTTCAGTCATTGAGTTGTGGCCATGCTGGAACATTGCCTTGAAGGGTTTCATCGTCATCATCATCATCGTGGTTTAATGTCTGCTTTCCTTGCTGGCATGGGTTGGACAGTTTGACTAAGGGTGGCAAGCCAAAAGGCTGCACCAGGCTCCAAGCTGATCTGGCAAAGTTTCTACAGCTGGATGCCCTTCCTAATGCCAACCACTCCGAGAGTGTAGTGGCTGATTTTTATATGCCACCAGCATGAGGGCCAGTCAGGCAGCACTGGCAACAACTGTGCTCGAATGGTACCTTTTACATGCCACAGGCATGGGAGCCAGTCAGGTGGCACTGGTAATGATCATGCTCAAATGGTGATTTTTATGTGCCACTGGCATTGACCATGCTCGAATGGTGCTTTTTACATGCCACTGGCAATGACCATGCTCGAAAGATGCTTTTTACATGCCACCAACACAGGAACAGTCAGGCGGTACTGGCATTGACCACGCTCGAATGGTGCTTTTTACGTGCTACAGCACAGGTACCATTCAGGTGGTACTGGCATCGGGCATGACAATGACTTCATTTGACTCAACAGGTCTTCGCAAGTGCAGTTTATTGCCCAATGATTGAAGGGTACTCTTAAATGAACTGGTTATGCTGCACTAGCATTATACATCCAGCAGAGCATTCAGATAAATTTACCCTGGTACTTACTTATTTTTTAAAAGTTTGGTACTTATTCCATCAACCTATTTTGCCAAACCACTAAGTTATGGGGACATAAACAAACCAACACCATTCATCAAGTAGTTGGGAAACAATGCAAACACAAAGACATATATACATACATACATGCATACATACATACATACATATGAATATATATATATATATATATATATATATATATATATATATTATATATATATATATATATATACATATATATACATATATATATATAAGTTCAGTAAAATTTAGATTCAAATGAATATGGTACTTAAGTTAGATACACCAGAATTTAGTCTGGTGTTATCCATATAAATCCATGGGGTGATTATAATCAAAATAAGCAACAAGAATAACTTCGGTAATTTAGTACGATCGTTTCACGCTACATCATTTTATTAAATGTTGTAAGTATTACAACAGTTTTAAAATGTTGAGCAATCATCAGCCATTAATAGAGGTTTTCCATTAATACATAATTTTCATATCAATTGATAACATTATAGAGAAGGTAGATATAATGTTATCAATTGATATGAAAATTATGTATTAATGGAAAACCTCTATTAATGGTCAACATTTTAAAACTGTTGTAATACTTACAATATTTAATAAAATGATGTAGCGTGAAACGATCGTACCAAATTACCGAAGTTATTCTTGTTGCTTATTTTGATTATATATATATGAGCTTTCACACCATTTCTGTCTCCTAAATTTACTCATAAGGCTTTGGTTGGCTTGGGGTTATAGTAAATGATACTTGCCCAAGGTGCCATGAAATGGGACTGAACCCCAAGCCATGTAGCTGTAAAGCAAGCAACCACACTGCCATACCTATGTCTATGTCTTGTTCCATTTTTACAACAGCAGAATATGTAGAATATGTTCTGAGGGAAATTTAGCAGCTATTTTCAACAAGTTGAGTGACCACATTGAAGTTTTCTGATGTTGACGTTATGAGATCAAGTCTAAACTGTAATGGATTGGAGCAGTCAACTTGTGTCCAAATATGACCACTTCTCAGATACCAATAGTACTTCATAAAGAGCAGTAGCAATGGAGATGCTACTGCACAAGCAAGCAACTAGAGAACATGGCTATGACCACCTAAGTTACATCTACTGAAGGGCCTCACAAATGAAGAAATTATGGAAATAGTGAGTTTTCCTCACCATAGATGCACGTGATACCCAGACTGCTACAACCACAATTAGCAGTTTTGAAAGGTTTGAATTATACTGTTCTTGAAATTAGCTACCTAGAACACATAGTGTAATGTAGCCCGAGATACAGAATGACTGAATATTTCAATATTTTGAGTGTTAGGTAACTAGGTAGCTAGCTAATTTGGAGATCAGCATTAAGGTGTCATCATAAATAAATTAAAAAAGTACACTAAAAAATTTCATTTAATTAATATCAAAGGATTTTCATTTCCTTCACAATAATTCCCAGCGAACTAGCACAGTGTTAATGTGTGTGAAGAGAAGAGAAAGAGATGACAGGTTGGATAGCTGAATAGTCTTGAGACATGAGCTTTCTATAAATCAATCAAATACAAGACATAAGCAAATACTAAGACGCACAAAAACAAAAATAATAAAATGAAAATAAATAAATAGATAAATAAATAATGAAAAAAAATTTAAGACAGACCAATAAACATATTGAGAATATCAAGACCAGACAGGTAAAACTGAATGATCTGTTATGGCTGGTTCAGCTACAGACACAAATGTTACCATACTGTGTTGTTTAACCTCCAGGTTAACCTTTATTGAGCAGATCTATGATCAAAGACCTAAACAAGTATTCTTACCAGAATCAGAATTCCTATGATAGACTGACTTACAACACCAATGTATGATATAATATAAAGGACAAAACCACCATAAACCTAGAAGCCAAGAACCCCTATACAAGTTTAATTCTTTAAGAGTTAGTTTCAATGAAGGACAACTTAAAACCATATGAACACAAGATACAAAAGGTGTACAGCCAACAAGCATATCAAAAATATACATCCATTATCAGCTGCTTAATGAATTTCAATGTGATTTCAGCATTTTGGCAGTATTTGACGGGCTTCCGTGCTGGTGACATGTAAAAAGCACCGAACAATCGTGGCCGTTGCCAGCCTCCCCTGGCACGTAAAAAGCACCCACTACACTTACGGAGTGCTTGGCATTAGAAAGGGCATCCAGCTGT
>NC_043000.1:106024305-106089305 GCF_006345805.1 Octopus sinensis | reverse complement strand
ACAACATGGCACTCTGTTGGTTACGATGACAAGGGTTCCAGTTGCTCCAATCAACAGAACAGCCTGCTCATGAAATTAACATGCAAGTGGCTGAGCATGCCACAGACATGTGTACCCTTAACGTAGTTCTTAGGGAGATTCAGCATGACACAAAGTGTGACAAGGCTGGCCCTTTGAAATACAGGTACAACAGAAACAGGAAGAAAGAGTGAGAGAAAATTGTGGTGAAAGAGTACAGCAGGGTTCGACACCACCCCCTACCAGAGCCTCATGGAGCTTTAGGTATTTTCACTCAATAAACACTTACAACACTCGGTCTGGGAATCGAAACCATAATCCTATGACCGTGAGTCTGCTGCCCTAACCACTGGGCCATTGCACCTCCATGATACATACATACATACATACATACAGGATAAACACAAATTTATATTAAAATTCCTACATGTGTTTCACTATTATGATTATTTAAAGCCCTGTGGTAGATGCTCCAAATGCATATTGATACTCATCAATAGATCTGCAGAGAACACTTTAATGTATCAAGTTATAGATATAATTTGACAATTGTTTTTCCCAAATTATATGTTTTGCCAAATGTCCTCTACACTGTCCCCACATTTAATGTCACCATTATTGCCAGCAACTTAGAAACTTCAGAATATCTTTTATCTTTTACTTGTTTCAGTCATTGAACAGCAGCCATGCTGGGGCAATGCTTGGAGGCTTTAGTTGAGCAAATCAATCACAATACGTTTTTCTTTTATAGCATGGTACTTATTCTATCAGTCTTTTTTGCTGAACCACTAAGTTATGGGAATGTAAACACACCAACACTAGTTGTCAAGCAACATATAAAGACGACACAAATATGTTTACACATGCACACACATGCATATTCAATAGGCTTGTTTCATTCTCCATCTACCAAATCTACTCACAATTTTTTCACATTTTCACCATCCTGGCACTATAGTAGATGACACTTGTCCAAAGTGCAACACAGTGGGACACAACCTAAAACCATATGGTTGGGTGCCAAACTTTTTGCACCTGTGCCTATAGCTACACTTGTGCCTATAGCTCACTATTCTTTTATCTATTTAGTTATTGATATTTGTGGTTTCTGTTTAGTTCTTTCCTTTATCATATTATATATTTTTACTGCTTTATTTTAGTTTCTTCATTCTTCAACTTCATTCCCCTACTCCTTCTCTTCCTCTTATTGTTTCATTGCAACAACCAATGATATACCTTTCAATATCAATCTTTTTCCATTTCAAACAATAGTTCTATCACTCTCCTCCTAAGGGCCAAGTATTATAATCCTCATCCTAACTATAATACCCTTTATTCCTCCACCCTTACATTCTTTACACACCAAAGTATTACACTATATTAATCAGCCATTGGATACACAAACACTTTTCATTACCCTACAAGTACTTTATCTCCACCCCATACACACATATACTCACATATACAAATCCTAATTTCTTTAATTTTATTTGCACTCAGATGGATTCAAAAATGACTGAAACAAGACCAGTTTTGTTTGTACCATCATCTAAATGAATAAATATATCCACTCTACTTTATGTTATTGAGAACTTGGACTGAAATTGTGACGCTTCTAGTCTTTTTTAAATGGATATTTACAAATATATAAAGGGGTTATAACTAAATACTGCAAAGTATCTTATCCAGTGTTAATGATTATTCATTTTTGTGAAATGCAGTTTTGCAGATAAAAGAAGTTTTAATTCATTTTACTTTAATTGGGTTCATATGGTTTCATATGAGATGAACATCAAATTGAGATTTGATATTCATCTCATTTAATAATTTAAAGATTTCAGAAAGATAAATAAGACCATTCCTTTGGATTTCTAGCTTACTACATATTTTCTAATAACAAAACTTATAAGTTGCCAAAACAGATACTATAGAGAAAACAAAAATATTGCTTTTATGAACTTCATGATACTATTTGGTATTGTAGTAGATGACACTCAAATTCTTGTTCAGTTTCATAGCAAAATTTCCCAAAACTACAGGTATGGTTATGGATAGGTCCCATTTATTCACTGCTTTAATAACATTGTGTAAAGTAAGTTTTTATATACTTCTTAAATGTCTTATAGCTAAGTGTTGCTGATAAATAACACAGAGAAACACAAAGATATCTGAAGGTTCTTGTTTTAAGTGTGCTATAAATCCATGATGGTGACCAGTCATGATAAGTGCTCCATCAGTTGTATATGCAATAATATTTGTGAGAGGAATATTCTTATTATTAAAAGTGCTCAGTTACTCTATAAATTTTATAGGATCTTTCTGTCAGTTTACAATTGCTTGGCAAATAAAAACTCTTCTATAACATCTTGATTAGTATTTGCATTACACACATTAGCGCCAATAGCAAAAATCCATTATCACAAGAAGTTGTCTCATTGAGTTATAATAAAAATTCTATGGTTTGTAAAACCTATAAACTGTTTTGTTGGGGGTTTTTTTCCCAATGTTATATATCATTTCTTTAGTTCTTGATAAAATGAAACTATTGCTGACAGGAATTAGTGATGTAATATTACTTTTACCAGGAATCATCCAGAATATTTATAACTTCATTTGTAACTAGAAAGACAAGATCTTCACCAATAGTAAGTGGTGGTCCATATCTGGTGATTAATTTTCAAATTTTGTTTGATGCAACTTTCTCTAACTGACTTCTATGTTTCACAATCAACTCATTAACGATGAATCATTTTTTAAATATATTTTTAAAGTCCTAAACATAGGTTGCATCCCTTTTTGTTTCACCTGGATGATTTGTTTTTAAAGTTCCCTCATTCATGAAGTTTTCATTCTATTGTTTGAGTAAGTTTATTCAGATAGACATATTAGTAACTATTCCCTTTTAAATGACACATGAGCTCCCTATTTAAAATACATGAGTAATGTTAACACTTTCATTTTACATATTTCATAATGCTAATCGCAATATCAATGTTTACATAAAACCTTTAGCTAAATGAAGGACTGGTGTACATAAAAAATAAATAAATAGATAAAACTAGCTTCAACTGAACGCTATAAGAAATAATCTGAGGAATGATTCATTTATACAGATTTAAATATAAATAATTGTTAATATCGTTTAATTATGCTAATCATTGAACCAAAGTAAAACATTTTTGGTTACATGGATGTTGACAAAAATATTTAAAAATGAATAGAATCATAATACTTTCATTATTCAATACTTTCATCCATTAATATTTACTGATATTTTAAGGCAGCAAGCTAGCAGAATCATTAGCATGCCAGGTAAAGTGCTTTGTGACATTTTGTCCATATTTACATTCTGAGTTCAAATTCTGCAGAAGTAACTCTGTCTTTCATCCTTTCAGAGTCAATAAAATAAGTACCAGTCAAACACTGGGGATGATGTAATTGACTTAAGCCTCCAAAGAAATTGCTGGCCCTGTGCTAAAATTTGAAACCAATATTTACTGATATTTCCCACCTGGATGAGACACCAGTCCATTACAGGATTACTCACTTTTGCTAGCTAAGTGGACTGGAGCAACATGAAATGAAGTGTTTTACTCAAGAACACAACACATTGCACAGTCCAGGAATTGAAACCATTATCTTATGATCATGAGTCCAACACCCTAACCACTAAGCCATGTGCCATGGAAACCAGGAAACCAGCCCTATGAGTCCATATGACAGAAGATGGGACTTGCTTACATTTACTGATATTACAGGATATCTCCTGCTGATATGGCTAACAAAGTTCTATAAAGGTATTGTTGTTGAAAAATCAAACCAATTATTTATGTAGGCATTCATGTAAGTGGGACCATTTCATTTCATCTTCACAGCCACCCTAAAACAAAGGTCTACAGCCCAAAGAATATATTAGAAAATGGCTTGTAAAGTTGTTTGAAGCTAAAACTGAAATTATTGATGATGAGATATTTTCATAAGGTAGAATTCCCAGGAAATAGTTATTACCATGTATGTAAAATCTAAGAACTTTCTCTCATTTCTCTTAACTCCTAAACTTCTAACATTCTATAAAGAAAAAGAAAGAAAGCATGCACTTCATAGATGTCTCCAGACCTGTAATTATTTCCATATTTAATGAAATAGTTCACTTCAATAAAATGCTTAATTGATAAGCCATAAGTTATAGCATGCCAACAACTTCTAAAAAGAATGAAACAGTACTATATATGATCACCACCATCTAGAAATTTTAATTGCCTTGTAATATGTAAACAAAAAAATTAAGTAGGGCAATTCTGTGAGTCTTTTTCTTTATAATTTCTTAATTTCACACAATGACAAAATAATAATTGAAATTACTTCTCATAAACATAAAATTTTAAAGCATGATTACAAAATGAAGCAGTTTATATTTATAAGACTAAATGAAGGTAAAAAAAGTATTTCATAATAAAAGTATTAATGAGTGACAGTATTCAAGAAAAAGGAAACACTTTTAATTTCTACTGAAAGTCTTACCAATTATGATATTAACTTTGCAATGAGGTTTATACTAAGTATTATAAAATAGTCACTGGTCAATCACTCTAATCTTCTTGAGAAAGATTATTTACTTTTATCCCACTACAGATTGAAATATATTATTATCAACCTACTAATGAAATTAACTTTAATGTGTGATTAAAACCAGTAGAAAATAAAGTCTTCAGCAGATGAGATCTTAATCATCATTATTTTAACATCCACTTTTCCATACATGCATGGCTCAGATGGAATTCATTGAGATAAATTTTGACAGTCAGTTGCCAGCCTTCACTTGCTTCTAAGTAAAGTAATATTTCCTTTGACTAAGGTGGCAGGCTGGAAGAATCATCAGCATGCAAGACAAAAAGCTTAATGGCATTTCATTTGTCTTTACATTCTGAATACAAATTCTATTAAGGTTGACTTCGCCTTTCATCCTTTCAGGGTCAATAAAATAAGTACCAGTCAAGCACTGGGGTCATTGTAATAAACCTGACCCCCACTTCTGAAATTATTGGCTTTGTGCCAAAATTTGAATCCAATATTTCCTTAAGACTAGACATGTTTTCACAAAAGATTGAGAACAAATGACACCACTTATATGCTGGTGACATTCATTTACAGCTATCACACAATATCAAGGCAAAGATAAACAACTACACACATATGCACACATATACAGACACACTGGGTTTCTTTAATTTCTATCTTTATTTTCAAATCCACTCACAAGGCTTTAGCCAGCCTAGGACTGGCTGTGTGTGCATGTGTGTGTGTGTGTGTGTGTGTGTGTGCGCGCACGCGTAAGTCGTCTAAGAGTCCATAAGTCAGAAAAAATGCATTCATATATCTGTCAATAGAGTGGATGTATCATCTGAAGTGTACAGTATTATATATCCATCATGACTGATCTCTGGGCTATCCAAGATCTGCCATAATGGATATATAATACTGTACACTTTGGATAATATATATCTTAATATATAAAACAGAGTTTGTGTGTGTGTGTGTGTGTGTGTGTGTGTGTGTGTGTGTGTGTGTGTGTGTGTGTGTGTGTGCACGTGTATGTTCCTTATGGATTAAAAAACTGAGTTGCTGATTTTGATGCATGAGGTATCAAAAGATTCAGTAATCTTTAAGCTACCAAATAAAGTGTGTTTTTTGTACAACTATTTTTTACTACAAAAACAACCTTGAAAACGAGATCAGGTCGCACAATCTTAAGGTCCTTAGCTAAGGGAGGCAACCCTGCCTGAGCAATCTTTATGTCTCACATAGAGCATAATGAGTAAATGTTTAAAATACAAGGAGTTTTACCAGGGAATGAAACTTCGAAGATATACCGTCAACTTTATTAATATTATTAATATTATTTAGTAGATAATCTTTTAATGTGAAGTATGTTTGTCTGTGTTTTGTTTAGTCCAGAGTTGCCTCTCATGTAGCAAACCCAATGCATAATTTTTTTGTTCTTCCTGAAATACTGTAAATCTGTGTTTTCTTTTGATGAAAGGGTGTGTTTTAAGAGAGATTTAGCTGCTATTTGTAGTAGCTCAAGTTACTACAAACACACCTGTGTGTGTGTGTGTGTGTGTGTGTGTGCATTTTGTTGTGGTGAAAAAATTACTTTTTCTTAGAATTTTTTGCACAATAATTTTTTAAGAAATCTAGAGATCTTTCTTACTGCTAACCATTCAACTTCAAATTACAATTGTTAATTGTTGAAAGTCAAGTGGACTGAGATGTACATATAGTGTTATCATATAAAGCAGAAGTTCAATACAAATTTTGAACTTATTATTATCTTGTGGTTAGTAATCCATCAAGCATGTATACAGCCTGTACAGATGATGTAAAGCAGATGATAATCAACAAACTTTATTAATTGCTGTATGTTATACACTTCATCCTATATTGAATCTGATCGAGTCTTCAATAAGATGACTACAACTATACAACACTGTTTGGCAACAAAGATTGCTAATAATGCAATTATAAATTGATAGGTATAGGAAATGAACAATAACTTGCAACCCACAGGGAAATGTCCTGTAGAAAACATAAGCTGAATATATAAGCTATACCTTTGAGTTACATAAAATACATGTTCAGATTGACTTGGAAACATATGTAGTACAGATTTACCTTCTTCATTCCCTACATCTGCTGATTTATAAATATGTATTTACACACACACACACACACATATATATAAATACCAGTAAAGAATATAAACCTCCCAATTCAAGTTCCTATGCTTTCCTTCGACTACATTTCAAGCAAACCATTCACTAAATATCATTATCAGATGTTTAATACAAATTCCAAGAGCTAAATTTGAACTGGCAAAATTTTTATAATGTTTTATCACTCTTCATCACTATTCCTTCCACTCTTGGCTATCTCCCAACTTCTCTCTCTCTCTCTTTCTTTCTTTCTTTCTTTCACACTCTCTCTCTCTTTCTTTCTTTCTTTCACTCACTCTCTCTTTCTCTCTCTTTCTCTCTCTTTCTTTCACTCTCTCTCCCCCTCTCTCTCTCTTTCTATCTCTCTCTTTCTCTCTCTCCCCCTCTCTCTCTCACACACACACACTAGTTTTCTTTCTCTTTCACTTCTCTCCCTTTTCATTTCTCTTTCTTTCTCCTCATTCAATCAAAAATACAAACACTTTCTTTTCTCTATATCTTTCATATGCACACATCATGTCCTTCTGCATCCTCTTATCCTCACCCAGCCCTTCTTCCCCCACACATACCCTCCACCTCCAGATATCAAGATCAGCAGACAATAAATCAGAAGACAGCAGGATAACAACAACAACAACAGCAACACAGCAACCAAATTCAGATTTAGTACAAAGTTAATCCTTTCCATTAATGAATTCCATTCAGAGATTGGGACATGGGGTGAGAGTGGAGGTGGAGGTGATTTAAGGTTTGTTTCTTATATAATAGTTATATGGTGTTGTTATTGTTGTTGTTGTTGTTCTTGTTCTTGTTCTTGTTGCTGTTGCTGTTATTGTTGTTGTTGCAACAGTGTTGTCACCCAATGGTTTCCATGAAATCCAGGCTCTTCCAAGGTAAGGAGTTTTGCAGGTCATGGGGTCCCACATACAAGCCCATACCATGCATTTCTTACATTTTAGGGTTGACTGAAGCTCCTTAAGTAAAATTGAGTAAATGGAAACTGAGTGGAGGCTCATTGAATGGATTGTATCTGCAATTCAGAGGTTCAACCTTGTCACAGATTATGTCATCTTAATTCTGCAGAAGAATTAAACTAACAATTTTTTTAAAAGACTCCGCCGGTTACGACGACGAGGGTCCCAGCTGATACGATCAACGGAACAGCTTGCTAGTGAAATTAACGTGCAAATGGCTGAGCATTCCACAGACACGTGTACCCTTAACGTAGTTCTTGGGGATAATCAGCGTGACACAGAGAGTGACAAGGCTGACCCTTTGAAATACAAGTACAACTCATTTTTGCCAGCTGAGTGGACTGGAGCAACGTGAAATAAAGTGTCTTGCTCAAGGACACAACGCGTCGCCGGGAATCAAACTCACAACCTTACGATCATGAGCCGAATGCCCTAACCACTAAGCCACGCGCCCTCACTATAACTAACAATTTATATGCTTGTGAAATACACAGCCATTTACATGTGGATTGCATAACTGCTTCTGTGTCATGGCTGTAGTTAGTGACAACTGCATGGCGTGGTTATTTCTGTGTTTCTACTATAATCAATCACCACTGGATTGTGTAAATGCTACCGTGTCATAGTGGAAATAATTAGTAACCCTTCGGTGCTGTGACTATTTTTGTGCTACTGCTAGGACTAGTAACTACTGGATTGTGTGACTGCTTTTGTGCCTTGGTGGTACTTAGTAACCACATGATGTGACTGCTACTGTGTTACTTCTGAATTTAATAGTAAATGGATAGTCTGGTTGTTTTTTTTTTTGTGTGTAATTGCTGGAATTATCAGTTATGGAAAGGTGTAGCTGCTACTGTGTCACTACACTTCATTTGGTCAACACTAGATTTTATTTAGTAAATGCTAGCAGCTTACTTGGTCAACTGAATCTAATGCTCATTTGATGAACATTATCAGTTTATTCAGCTCTTGAAGAGACCGGATATGATTACCAGAGAATGAAAAGAGTCAATTAAACAACCATACAACATAAGTTAATGCAACAAATAATGAAAAAGAATGATACCATTCTCCCAAGTATGCAGACATTTAAAACAAATGTTCACTTTGTATCATGTTTTGTTATGATAATACGTAGGCAGTACTATTTTCGTAACTGTAACATTCCATTATATTTACACTCCACATAGAGGTAACATAACTAGCAGTCTGTTGCTATGGCAACTTATCCTTGCTATGGTTTGTCTTTAAATCTGGTTAACCCTTCCAAAGTAACTGTTCAGCAATGTCATTTCTCTACTATATTTAAGGATGCAGAATTGATAAGAAAACAGCAGAAACCCAAATTTCAGATCATATTGGGACAGACTGTCATCCCTTCAGAGTTCAATCAAATAAATATCATTAATATTTTGTGATAGTTTCAATTGTTTTTTTTTCTTTCATGTGATCCCCTCCCCTCCCTACTTCTTTGAGATATAGCACCAAATCAAAATAAATTGTTTAGGGAATCTAATTGATCCATTGTACCAGTTTAATATTACTGATATCATTACAGTTTGAGAATTCCCTTCTTACATCAGAATAGCTCTGGCAAAAAAACAATGTAGTCAATAATGAATCTATCAACTCTGGAAAGATGAATGGCAAAATCAAGTTTGGCAGCATTCCAACTTAGAGCAAAAAGGGATGCACAGCATTTTATCTGGTACAGTACTGATTCTGTTAATTCATCTCTGAATAATGACGTTAAAAATAACACAAGAACAGCAAAAACAACAATAAGGAAATTAGTTTGGGGACACAAAAATAGTTGGGCTGGTATCCAAGTGTGCTGTAAACCCATCCAGTCCAATGAAGTTTTGCATGCCTTGGTTGTGATTTAGCTAGTGCTGGTGTCCTGTCTCACTGAGCAGGTGCAAATTATGATAAAAATACTTGGAAAAGAATAACCCTATACCAACCAACTAATTCTGCTAATAATGGAAAGAAATAATGAAACAAGAAACTGCCAAATCTATGGGATAGTGGAAGGGAACCCTGGGATGGAGGGGTACAATTAGAGAACCCAGGTATGGCAGGTTTGGAGTGAGAGTAGAAAACCAGGTTCCCTACTGGTTTTCATCTTGTGACTGATCCTAACAACACAAAAACAACTCTAGATTACAGGACAAAAATCATTGAAGTACGAAGGAGCAAGTCAGAAATGCTGATCAAAAGCCAATAACAGAGTTGCTCTTGAATGCTTCTATGAAACTGAAATGTTTTGTAAATATGGCATCAAGACAGCAAAAAGAAAAAGGCCCATCAAATTCGGATTGAAAAGATAATGTTTGAGATCAGTGCAGCCCAACTTATGCACTAAATCTGTGTTATATGGAAAAAGAACTTGTTTACCATCATAAAAACTGAAGAAATAAAGGGTAATATTGAAAGAAGACTGCTAGATTTATATGATTTTGATGAGTTTTTGGAAGAAATTATTGCTAGTGAAATTGAGAGCACAGAGGAGGATGCAGTAAGTGGGATAGGTGAAGGTAGTGGAAACCAGAATAGTGATATTAGTGCAATGGAGAATGCATGTAGAAACCTAACACCTAGGTACCATTACCATTTGAGCTTGAGGAATTGTTTCTTAACCAAGGTCCATATGACACTGGGGGTCTACATGAGATTTTGTTGTTAAAATTTATAAGCAATAAATTACTTATACTTCTACAATACACATTTTTTTTTAATGTAATTCCAAATAATATTTAATAATGAAAATACAGTAGGATTTTTTTATATAAGTCAAATGGCTATGGGGGTCCAGTAGAGTGAAGTAGGAATCAAAGCAGTCTATAGGCAAAAACATGGTTGGGAAACACTGATGTAGAGGATAATGATCTGGAAATACTCTTAACATACTAACTGAATAGCTAATGTATGGTCATCAATGTAAGTGGGGGTTTAATTTTTTGTATAAATATCTTGTTTTAATTATTGTGTGTTTTATCATAATGTTTTCTATATTTGTTTCCATGTAATTTGTTGTGCTTTATAATTTTTTTAACTTGTCCTTTCACAAGATATGAACAGTGCCTAATAAGACAGATTTTTGCATAGTGCCAATATCATAGTTTACTTTGAATAGGTCACTATATATGCACACATACAACAGACACACACAAGCACATGCAAAAAATATGCACTCTTACATGCATTTATATATGTGTGTGATGTGTATGTATGGTATGTATGTGTGTGTGGTGTGTGTGTGTGTGTGTGTGTGTGTGTGTGTGTGTGTGTGTTTGGATACATGCTGTTTATTAATGACTAATGTGCATATACTTATAAGTATTTATTATTTAATGTCAATAAAATATTAATCTATGTATAGTCATATATACAAGCAATTGTTATTGTTGAATGTTTATGCAGATGTGTGTATTTATATGTATGGATGCTTATGTTGTACATGCTTGTAATTGCTGTTGATTGATCCCATTATATTTATTCAGTACACATTAACCTATGACAGCATAGTTATGTTGGTAAGTCTGCTTTGCAACTAGTTGGCTTGGGGTTTAATTCCATTGTGTGGCAACTCAGACAGGCATTTTCCATTACTGTCTCTTGGGTGACCAAAATTTGGCAGATGAAAATTGTTTGAAAATCCATCGAAGGGATCATACCGGTTCTTGGATGGTAAATATCTGCAACCTGGTTAAACTTAGAGCTTAGGTAACTTTAGAAGAGTCCATTCTGTTGCAAACATTCAGGTGAGGTCTCAAATTTGAAGATAACTGTTCCATTTCTTCTAGCCAGTCTCAAAGTCCCTGGAAAGGGTTCAAGGGTACTGCTGTTCCTTCTCTGATTAAGCCAAATAAAGGGGGAAAGACACAAATACTATGTTTATACAAAGTAATTAATATCAAAAAATATGTTATGGAATAAATATGTGAAGTAATATTCTTTCTAACATAGGCACAAGGCTGGAAATTTGGGGGAGGGGGCTAGTCAATTCCATCAACCCCAGTACTCAACTGGTTCTTATTTTAATAACACTGGAAGGATGAAAGGCAAAGTCGACTTTGAAAGCATTTGAACTCAGAATGTAAAGGCAAACAAAATGTCACTAAGAATTTTGCCCTGCATGCTAACAGTTCTGCCAGCTTGCTGTCTTAATATGTGAAGTAATATTGATTTCAAATTTTGGCACAAGGCCAGCAATTTCAAGGGAGAGGGTAAATTGATTACATCAACCCCAGTGTTTGACTAGTACTTATTTTATTGACTCTGAAAGGAGAAAAGGCAAAGTCACCCTTGGCAGCATTTGAACTCAGAAAGGAAAGATTGGCAAAATGCCACTAAGCATTTTGCACAGTATGCTAACAGTCCTGTCAGCTTGCCGCCTTGATATGTGAAGTAATATCACTATGTATTTAGTGTTGCTGTAAAATTAGGCTCCATGAAGGTATTTTCAGTATCCTAGGATGGAAACTGAACTGAATTTCATTATTATTTAATGATTCATTAAGATTCACCTACCTCTCCTTCCCAACATGCTGAGCAATAGTAGTGGAAGGCTTTTTATTAAAATCTAAACAAGTATATGCCTACACAAATTCATTTACAAAATGATGTGTCGAGGTTGATAGCTGGGCATTAATTATTATGATATTGTTACTCTAATAATTAGGGTGACAGATTGGCATGTGTGTTAATACATTGGATAAAATATCTTCTGGTATTTGTTTTGGTCCTTTAAGATTCAAGTTCAGATCTTACTGAGCTCAACCCTGCCTTTCTTTCACCAAGGGTGAATGAAATAAAGTATCAGTCAAGTAGTGGGGTTGATTTAATCAATTGCCAATCTGTGCAACTGGCAATATACAATTGGCCAGTCTGGCACAATTGAGTCCCAAATCCCAACCCAACAAGGGGACTCCAGTGGCACAGGTTGGGGTCACTCTGCCATCACATCACTTTTATCAACTTGTAACAATGTTGTTAACAACACAGCTTCCAGACATACATCTAATCATTCTCTCTCTCTCTCTCTCTCTCTCTCTCTCTCAAGTGGACACTTTAAAAAGGGATACTGTAATAAGAAAAGAAGTTTGTTAATCTAATAGTTTACTGATACACAAGGCTGGGTTAAGACTCACAAAGTTCCCAAGTGCTTAAAAGACTTTGGTGTCTCCATATATATGTAATTCAAAATATAAACAATAATAAACCCTAAAATTGATTTTTATTTTTCAAAACGAAACAAAATTAACAATAAGCTGGAAAATAATGCTTATTTTTGTATAGTTCCACTTTATTTATATTTGAAGTTTTCTCCTACTTTTTTTAATTGCAAAGTCTTTGATCAGATCTTCAAAACTGATCTTACATAACACATCTGTTTCTATACTTTGTAGAGATAGGACATCCTGAATATTATTTTAGCAAGTTTGAAGTGATTTCTTTTGTATTGTAAACCATTTACCATTGCTGTGCCCCACTCCCACTTCCCTTGATGCCCTAAGCACATGCTTATTTTGCTTAATGATTAATCCAGCACTGCTGATACATATATCTCCTTACATACATGACAGAAAATATCACTGTTCTGAGATGGAACCCCCACTAGATCAGTTTTATAGTTTAATTATCATAGGGTATATTAAGAATCAATTATGCAAAGACTTTCTCTTCATGGCCTGTTTAGCCCCTCTTTGCATAAAAAAAGGCCTTAGTACCTAAGCAAAGGAAGCCATGACTTCTTGCAACCACCTATATTTTGGTATGTTGATACATAACTGGTTATGACAGAAATTCAATAATGATATCATGGTTAACCAATAAGAGATCCTCTACATAATTGCTCAACCTGGTAGAAGCAGTAGCCAAATCTCTCTCTCAAATCACACTTGCAGTTTTTCAACAGAACAGGTAGAACACATTACAAAATGTGGTACTATATGCTCCTAAAAAGATTGAATGGTCATGGCCAAAATGTCTTTGATCATGAGTTTTCTCAATCAAGGTTGACTAGGGAAGCCAAGGGGTGCTTAAACCACAGCAGCATTTAAAAATGATTGTATTAATAATTGCTTATTTGTTTACCTTGTTACATAACTATCAATCAAAGTCTTTAATTAATTTTGTGGGTCTTACCCTGAAAAATGAATCAATGTCAGTTATTTTTCTAGACTGACATTGATTTATTTCAATTTTAAGAGATTTTTTTATCATCATCATCATCATCATCATCATCATCATCATCAGCTATTTGTTTTTCATGCTGGCATTGGTTGGGTGGGCTATCACAGTCCAAGTTAGATCTAATTTGAAGTTATTGTCCTCATTGATAGGTTGGCAGACTAAGTATCACTCATACATCTTATTTTTGACATAATTTTTCTTGTTGGATGCTCTTCCTATTACCAACCACTTTACAGAGTGCACTGAGTGCATTATTATGACTATTATGACACCAGTACTAATGAGGTTGCCATGTACCTCTCAAGACTGAAAAATCTTCACTACACTCAAAGACTTTACCTTTTATGTTGTTATAATTATTATTTTATAGCTTTGTTGGTTGAACAAACTTTTGATCAAAAGCATTCAAGTCATAATAATTCATGTCTTCTTTCTGGGTTTGGTGTATCTATGAGCAATTTCAAAATGTGGTGTCCAAAGTTTCTACTTTTTTAAGACAAGAGTCTGATATGAGACAGATTTAACAGATCTTTTTATGCAGATCAGACAGCTACATAGAGGCTGATTCAGTTCTTCGTGTCTCAATTTTTTAGGATGTAAACATAACATTTGGTTACAGTTACCAATAATAATAATAATAATAATAATAATAATAATAATAATAACAATAATAATAAGGTACTGAAACCTATTTGAAAATGATTCCAGGCTTACCATTCCTACAGGAAGTGCAAAAAACCGTATTAACTGGAACGGCTCATGTACTGAGAAGAGCATTATCGCTGTGAAAACAACATCCATCCATGAATTTATTTATTTATTAATTTTTTAATACATATTTTATCTGTGAATTTGCACATGTAATCTGGGAATGCATACAATGAGCTTCTCTGCCCTAGGTGTATGGAAAACACTCGGCGAGAAACGGAAGTTAATTTGAAGAAAGAAGGAAAAAACAATAATAATAATAATCCTTTCTACTATAGGCACAAGGCCTGAAATTTTGAGGGAGGGGGAAAGTCAATTACATCGACCCCAGCACTCAATTGGTACTTATTTTATTGACCCTGGAAGGATGAAAGGCAAAGTTGAATGTAAAGACAGGTGAAAAGCCACTAAACATTTTGCCCAACATGCTAACAACTCTGCCAACTCACCGCCTTTTTTTAAAACAAATTAATAAACCTTTCTACAATAGGCACAAGACCTGAAATTTTGGAGAGGAGTTTAGTTAATTACAGCAAACCCAGTAATCAACTGGTACTTATTTTATCAACCCCCAAAGGATGAAAGGGAACCTTGAAGACATTTTAACTTAGGACATAAAGCCAAAAGAAATGCCACTAAGCATTTTGTCTGATATAACAATTCAGCAGTAATATTTGCTGCATATTATCAAAACAGACTTGAAACAGAAAAAAAATTTTTTTTCTTTTTTTTAAGTCTACATGTTTAGGACAATGGTAGCATAGTATTTTATTATTTGTTGCATTAACTTGTGTTGTACAGATGTTTGGTTGACTCTAATTGTTAGATTGTAATCATGGTAACTTCTAGAGCTGAATAAACTTCTAATGTTGACTAAATAAACTGCATGTGTCAATCGACCAAATAAACTGCTGATGTTGACCAAATCAAACAAACAGCCAGTATTTACTAGATAGACTGCTGGTATTCAACAAATTATGCTACCCAGTTTTTATGTACAATACATCTCAGGTGAAACTTAAACCAAATAAAACATGTAATATTTGTATAGCCATGGATCAGTTCTGATTAAGCAGACTTATGGTATGGGTTGTTTGTTGATTGACAAGGTATGATCTTCAAATCCATTGCTCCAGATATACCATGCTTTCCCCTAAATGAGGAACATGCTTTACCAGATGAATTTACAGTAGTTTATCTTATAGAATGTACTGTAGTAGTCTGGACAAGTTGCCTTTTCTACAGTAACAAGCTAGTTCCTGGAAGCACTATGTTAAAGCCAAACTTAACAGCTCAGTCTAATCAAATTAACAGCTGAATCTCCAACAATTCTTTGTTTCCTTATGAAAGCTCAAAGGTATGTTATATTGTTTAGTGGAGAGGAATGTTTCATGCTGTTTATTATATGGTCTGTTGGCTATTGTGTTGTCAATTTTACCAACACATGGCTACTAATGCCCTTTTCTCAGTGGTATTTTACTGGGCAGTTATACACACACACATAAATACTCTTTGGTGGTCTTTGCTTGGATAATTGATGAAGCCTTATCAGGAACAGCTTATCTTTTTAATAAAAATTTATGACTGATTCTGAAAATGTAGCAATGTGCTAAATAACCATTCTGGTAACTATAGTCTTGTCAGATGCTGTACAATCAAGAAACAGTGGGATTCCCTGATTAACAATAAGTGATAGCTCTTCTGTAAGGGTATTACAAAAGTTTGTAAACTAGGTGTACTTACATTTTGATCTTCATTTTCTCTCATTTAATTTCAATGTAAACCCCCACCACATTTGTTCATGTAATATTCCCTCATCTGTTATCCTCATGGTAAATAGAAGGCATTATCAGCATTTTCCTTCCCCTCTTCTTCTTCTTCTCTTCTTCTTCTTCTTCTTCTTCTTCTTCGTCTTCTCATTATTATTATTATTATTATTATTATTATTATTATTATTATTATTATTATTATTATTATTTTCATTATCATCTTCTTTCAATTCTGTTTCTTTTTCTTGCCGAGTGTCTTCATGACACCTAGAGCAGAGAAACACACTGTATATATTTGTAGGCCATTAAAATAAACACCCTAGATTGTTCATTTACGAAGTCATGTGATAGAGAAAAAGGGAAAGAAAGACAGAGAGAAAAAGAAAAAATTTTTAAATATCAAAGTAAACAAAGAAAATAAAGGGGAAAAAAAAAAGAAAATTCACAGCAACAATGCTCTTCTCAATACATGTGACATAGCAATTAAGACAATCCTTTTCACTTCCTCTTATGAGCCTTCATGAGTGTCATCCTTTGGTCTTCCATTGTAATGTCTTCCTATGTTTGTTCTGGTAAATTTTGGTAGGATCCTTCTGTGCGTCTAATCCAGCCTGTAGTTTCATTGTAAGTCTTTTCATCACTCTAGATATTTTTCCAAAAGTTTTCATCTTCTTCCATGGAAGTGGGATCTTCAACAGTTATTTTCACCTTCTCTATTTTTCTCTGTAGAATGTTTTCATATTGGATGTGGGAAGCTTATTTTGTTTGTAAAATTTGTTTCTCTTCACAAATCTTTGTATTCCTTGAGCTTTTGCTTGGACTTTTTGCTGCAGTGTTTCTTTAGCTTAAAGCACTTCTTCTCTTGGTGAGAAACTATGTTTTCTCTTTATCTTTCTTCCTTTTCTGGTTTTTACATCATTTTCACAGATTAATTCCTTTAATATTAATATTTCACCTGTCATTATTTTAATCTCTTTTTCAATTTTACTTTTCCAGTTTGGAATTCTTCTCAGATTTGTATTTCTTTGTTTTTTCAGAGGCATTACAACTGATTTCAATTGTCTTAGCAACTGCATAAATAAATTCGCTTAATTCAGTGAGATCTGGTTATAGAGCTTGTATAATTTCTTTTGTTACATAGCTTCCAATTTTAATTTGTTTTCTATTTTTGATTGTATATGAGAGTTTATGAAGTGGTTCTCTATCATGCATATTGGCATGTTTTACAGCTGCAAGCTTAGTCAGGACTTTCTGCTTCCTTTCTGTCATAGACTCTCTATTTTCTTCAGTAAATGTGTGGTCTTATTATTATTATTACTATTATTATTATTATTACCACTGCCGGAAGTATTGTTTCCAGTTGTGTTTGTTTGTCCATAGACAAGATATCTTAAGAACCGCTAGATGGATTCGGATGAAACTTTCAGAGATGTTCAGCCTCATGACTGGCATGAACTGATTAGATTTGGGGATTGATCTGGTACTGGACAAGGACTCTGGATTATTTTTCTTGCGTTTTTTTACTTAATTTTTGAGAGCGGTCAGGTCCATTTTTAGTATTCTCATTTGTAAGAGCAGTCGAGTTTATTTGAGATATTCTCATTTTAAAAATCCTCTCTGGTTAATCGTTGAGAGGATGTTGGTGTTGCCTTGGTGGAGGTTTGCACTCTCTGAGTGCCCTTGTTATTATTTACTTTTTATCTGCATGTTTGTTACAGTTACTCACTAAGACACACCCAGCATCCTGGGGCAAGTGAAGGATAAGAGATGTTACTGTATGAGTAGCCCATACCACTCAAAAGGTCCCTGAATGAGGGTTGCTCAAGTATGTTGAACGAAATATCCATATTTCCAAAGGTGAATTATCCAAACCCCAAAGAATTCCTCTCAATACATGGCTATGATGCTCCCCCACTACTTTGCTTGTAATCAGAGATGAACATATCATCAGCCACTAAGGGACATGCTCAACTGGTTAAGGTCAAATAACTGTATTATTATTATTATTATTATTATTATTATTATTATTATTATTATTTCATTATTCTTTGGGAGTAGGTAAGTAATTCCTCTTGCTAACCAGTCAGGTTAGCAAGATGTATTACTTAGCAAGAGGTATTAATAAATAAAGAATTATTATTATTTCTTCATCAGACAATGTTAATATAAAATACAAGGTTTTGTTCTTCCCTTCAAACTAAAAGCTTTCAACAGAAAGTACTCTACTCTGTCTTGATGTTCAACTGTTCCAAGTGGTAGATAATTTTTTTTTTTTTAAGCGTGAACATAATCCTTTGATGATAACTAATTTAACTTACACTTTTGCCACAGGGCATCCCCATACTCTTAATATTTCTACTTTCTGTTCAGTATATTTTGAAATATTTTGTATTTCCTTGTTAGCAATGTTTTTGTTAGAAGGAGTTACACAATCCATTAAGATACACTTCCTCTTTTCCATATCATGAATAATAATATCTGGCTTATGGTGTCCAATCATTCTATCTGGCTGTCAAAACTCTCATAAAAACCTTTGGTTTACCAGGTTCATTTAAAGCCTTTTTTTATTACATGATTGTAACACTCATCTGAAGTGTAGGAACCTATTTTTTTTACCAAGTGATCAACATAAATTCACACAAATCTTATCATACTACCACTTGTATTCTTTCTAAGTTAACAGTTTACAACCTGCTTCAATATCATTATTTTCTGCTCACTGTTGTAGAGCTGGTGCAATAAATATCCTTATTCACTGAATTAATATTTACTGCTTGATCTTGGGCAGCTACCAACAAATTCTCAGATTTTCTCTTTAAATCTGCATTAGGAACCACTCCCAGAATGAATCATAATTGCTAGCATTCTCACTATCTCTGTGGATATATCCATATAATTGCATATCTATAACAACTGCCTTTCTTCCACAAATTATCATCCATTGATATACTCCTCCTTTATTTCAATACAAGTAAGTCCTAGTTCATTGCTGTATGTTTAAGTAGTTCTTCATGTTTTACAAAATAGTAGTTTGCTGACTTTTCCCCTTCATCCATACAATACAAATTGCAAACTTATTTCCCCTAACTTCTATTTCATGCATTATTGCATTTCATCAGCTACAGATACTGAATCCATCATTCATAGCTCTCTGAGATGGGTTATTCCTAAATATACAAAATTTGTTTTACACATATTGTCTAAGAGAAGATTCGTCTCCCATGGCTATTTTCACAGCAAAATGTTTTCCTGCATCCAAGTGTACACAAACATGTTAAATATGATTGTACACACTTATATTTCATTCACCACTGTTTCATGTTGCTCTACATAATTAATTCCATGTATGCATGTATGTATATATATATATATATATATATATATACACACACACACACCCACACACACACACACACACACAAACACACACACATGCACACTAACATGTATAGAGACAAATATGTATTTATACATGTATATACACATACAAAATAGAAAATGAGAGAGAGGGAGAAAGCAAACAGTTAACAAGACATAATGACATCAATCAACATATATGAAAGCTCATTAAAAAATGTCCACATGCATTTTAACATACATAAGCTTACCCAACCAAACATGCACACACAAACACATGTGTGCATGCACATATGCACACACACACACACACACACACACACTCTCTCTCTCTCTCTCTCTTTATCACACACACACATTATGCATATGCATATATAAAATACATTGATATTTACTGCAGGAACATAAAATAGTATTAATCAACAAAACAGATACATACACAGCCAGTATTTACCAAGGCAGCTTATCAAGTATTATAACAGAACTAATAACCACCACAGACCAGCTTGTACTCAGTTGAGGCTTCCTTCCTATGGATAGAAAGTGCCATTGTTATTATCTTGATTGAGTGTAGTTTGTTAGATAGACATTTCCTGCTTACACACTCTTTTCTATACACATTCAGTTAATTCCTTAGTCTTTAGTCTTCACCTCAATTAATTCTTTAGTTTTCACCAATCCCCTTCACTTTAACTCTGTCATTGAAATCCACTTGCCTCCTACATGTTTTGGACAATCCTATCCTTGAGGTAATATTTATGCCCGCTTAAAAGTTGACGTTCTGATAGAATAAACTACTCCGTGACAGATACCATGACAGAAACTCTCGTATTGGCTTTTAGGTGCAAAATGCACTTAGTGATATAAACAAGAGTGCATTTTGCACCAAAAGCCAATGTGTCAGTTTCTCTCATGGTATCTACTGCAGAATAGTTTGTTCTAACAGAACATCTATGTTGAAGTGGGGATAAATATTACTCCTTGGTATTTATACTGCCTCTGTCGCTAATATATAGTTTATAAAAATTCTATCCTTGTTTATCCAGTATCAGCCCCTCTCTAACCCTGTATCTAGGAAATAATTCTTTTCTTATCAGAACCTTTACACAGTCACTCAACCTGCCAGAAATAGCAACCTGATCTCCCTCAAATACTACTTGAATGTTCTAAAAAGGAAGGATATATTAGATAATGTAATTATAGATAGATCATGCCAGAGAACATAAAACAGGATGGTTATTTCTGTATGAGAGGTTAACAACAACCATGCCTTCTCTGCAGAGCCAAAAAAGTACTTCAAATCTCATCAAGTGAAAATCATCTTCATTATCATCACTATCATCCTCCTCATCAATATTATCATCATTTAACGTCCACTTTCCCATGCTTGCATGGGTCAAATGGAATTTTCTGGAGGTAGATTTTTTACAGCCAGGTGTTCTTTTTGTCACCTACCCTCACCTATTTCCAAGTGAGGTAATTTTCCTCATGACTAAACACATTTTCATGGAAGACTGGAAACAAAGGACACCTCTTGCTTAACAATGACTCTCAGTTACAACTATTATGCCATGTCGTGGCAAGAGAATAGTAACACATGCACACACACACACACACACACACACACACACACACACACACACACACATACATACATGCATATACATATATATGTGTGTATGTGTGGGACTGAAACCAAAAATCAAATATGGCCCACCGTTGGAAAACTGCTCACAGTTCTGTGAGAGTACTGCTGTTGCTACACAATACTCCTATACCAGATCTAAAAATAAAATAAAATTTTGAATTGAGTTCAAAGCACTCGATAACCATTCTTTATCTATTCTCAGTAGACAAATACACAATTGCTATTTCTACTTCCTACTTCACATTTGAGTGGTTACTGGGTAATAAGGAAATACTGTTAAAAAAAAGTACAAAAAAAAAACCCATTTGTTTCACTTACATGCTATAATGTACATTTTGCTACTCAAACAACCCATTAATAATAGTATAAATAAAATAGATGTAAATTTGTGTGTGTGTGAGTGTGCATGTGCACATGTGTGTGTCAAACGATAGTTTTGCCCTTAGGCTTTTCAGGACTGTAGGATTTACAGTTTCGTAAGTTTAAGCAGATGTTAGATGTTCCTGAGTGGGTGGGCATTCATTATCTTTGAACACTAATTTCAAGTTGTAGGGATTGTATAAGAATTTATTAAGGTGTGTGTATGTCTGTGTTGAGACCCTCCTATTTTCTTCTGAAAATACTGAACTTGATTTTTTTTTTTTTTTTTAGAGGAAGGCTAAATTTGGGGGAATGATCTTCCTTTCTATAAAGAATTTTAATTTAGTTCCAGTATATTCCTACACTGTCAGAAGACTAAAGCTGTGACCCCCTCCCATACATACTCACATCTTGTAACTTTTATCTTTTACTCGTTTCATTTAATGAACGGCAACCATGCTAAGGCACTACCTTAAAATCGTTAACTGGAACAAATTGACTTGTTTTTAAGTCTGGTTTTTTGGAAACTGACTTTGCAACAATGTGATTTGGGGTTCAGTCCCACTGTCTGGCATCTTGGGTCAGTGTCTTCTACTACTTGTAAATTGGTAGGTGGAAACAATGTGGTAGCCTGTCATGCATGTATGTGTATATGTGTATGTGTATCTGTGTATATGTATTTGTGTGTGTGTGTGTGTGTGTGTGTGTGTGTGTGTGCAGGCATGGCTGTGTGATTAAGAAACTTGCTTCACAATCACTAGCTTCAGGTCCAGTTGCTTTCTTGTAAAGATGGGCTCTTCAAGATAACAGCTTTCCAACATCTGGGCCAATTATTAAATAAAATATGTTCTTCCTTTAAGACTTTTTTTCAATACCATATAAGTAAAATTCATATTCTACTTAGTCACAGTAGGGACATGGCAGAAATATATACCAAAGATAGTATTTGCAATAATTATGACATGTAAAATAGAGAAACAGACAGCTATAAAATAGGATAGGTAGGTAACAGAGATACAAACAGATATATAAGAGAAGTAAGAAAAAGGAGAGACAAGCATTTTGGAAGACAGGTAGATGGGAAAAACAAATAATTAAGATGATGGGATCAGAAAGAGAAAACTGGCATACAAGATGATATGCAGTAGAGCCTCACACATGTAGTGTGGTGAAATGAATATTTTGACTAATAGAGATTTTCTCTACAATTAGTAACTAAATACTCGTTTGGGGAGTGCTTAGCCAAGCAAAATCTTTAGAAAATATAGATAATGCAGACAGGCAGTCAACTGGTGAAAGCAGCAGACATGTTTCAGTCATATCAGAACTCATCAGCAAAGCATATTCAAGTCAAAACTAATAGTGTATAGAAATAGAGAATAAGTAGAGACACTGATTATAAAGGAAAACCTAAAGAGTGACATAAAGACAGATAAGTAAGAGATTGACTAAAATAGAAGAGAATAGATAGGTAAAAGAGGGATAAATATGAAGAGAACATATAGGTAGGAGAGAGACTGACACACAAGCTGAAAAGTAGGTAAAGGACAGGCTGACACACAGGAGAACAAGAGGCAAGACAGACAGACAGACAGGAGGACAAATAGGTAAGGAAGTGGTAAAAAGACAAAGAGGCTAAATAGATAAGAGAGAGACTGGTAGACAAACAAAACAATACAAGAGAGTAAAATAGCAAGACAGACAAGAAAACAGGTAGACAAAAAATGTGAGTTGGACAGACATGAGAACAGGTGAAGACAGGATAGGTAAAAAAAAGTTTGCTCATATCCTTGAATATAAACAAGACAAAATTTCTTCTTTATAAATAATTAACACTATCGGGTGTTGATTCATATCACAAAAACTTTGCTCTTTAACTAATTAAACATTTTATGAACTGCTAAAGGCAGTTGATGAGCTCTCACACGAACTGAAGCTAATAGTAGGGGTGAAGGTTGGAATTTGAGGAATAATAGTTAATAGTTTAAATATTATATATTGTTCTTGCTGCCTTTTGAAATCTAGAGTTATAGAATTTCTTCAATACGTCTGTTGTTAATGGTTCAGTAGCATTTTCACTAATTTTTTCACTTCTAATATGGCTCTATAATCTGTTCAGTATAAATTGTGTAATTCTATGTTGTTATTCCTCACCAAAGAATATTCAACAGCTTTAACTGAAGGAATGAAAGCCAAAAGTAACCATAAACTGCCACATCTCATTCCCTCATACATTCTTTACTTTCTCTCCTCTCTCTCTCTCGCTTCATATATATATATATATATAATATATATATATATATATATATATATATATATACATATATATATATAATATAAATTAGAGAAAAAAACACTATTATGCAATTCAAACAATGATAGACATAAACCAAATCATAAATAAAAAATAAAATATATTTTAATAAAACATATAACTAGATCACAAGTATAAAAATGAATAATCAATTTATAATAATATAAATTATTATAGAATATAAATTATTATAGAATATAAATTAGGTTTTTTCTCTAATTTATATTTTATATATTTATATTGTGAAATTTGATTTAATACTAAATTGAATTTTTCCATGTAAGTTTGGAGTTATACTCCCTAATATTATATATATATATATATATATTATATATATATATATATATATATACACACACACACACATGTTGGTATCAGCTTTTGTCCCTCTCATATCTCATATCAGTCTCTGCATTAATCTATCTCTTAGTGTTATGATCAACAACTCAACCCTCACTAGTAACACCACCTCCCATCACAAACCTGTTGCTTATTTGTTATGCCATACAATTTACTAAAAACACAGAAAGGGCAACAAAAGTACTGAGGAACCAAGTGTACTTTCTTGTTCTCTTGGCAGTAGCTTCCTGTTCCCTTCTCTTATCATCTAGGTTTCTCCTATCTATCTCATTGTTTCTTTGTTCTAATATTTAAGGACCATCAACAGATGATGATGACTGCAGGGTTTTATGGAGACACCATAAAACTCTCACATGCAGTGCAATGTTTGTTTGTTTGATTGATAGAAAAATCTTTTTTTTTTTTTTGAACAGTGGTCAGATAGACCTTTTTCATAAACAGTTTAACTTACAGTATAATATTGATAGCTACCTATTGTTGCTTAATCAGTGGTTTGAATTAAATGGAATAACTGAGAGGACAGGCCTTCACAATTGCTTACAAATTACAGACAATAACTCATGAGCTTCAAACCAGATTTGTTTTAATTTCCAGTTATGTAAAGAATATTGGACAAAGATAGTGAAAGTAATGGTTTCTAGGAAGATAATGAGGTTGAAAATTTAAAATATTTCTCTTCTAAAAGTTTCAGATGCCAGAACTTGTCAGTCATCCGAAATCCCTTTAAGTGTTTTCTTGTATCTATTCCAATTCAAGTTTATAAAGGAGATAAATCACTCGCAAAATGCAAGCAAAAGGAAAAGACAACAATCTGAACAAAATTTAGAATGATTTTAACATGAAGAGTAAGGGGCACTTAGCAAATTATATATAATATAATATTGGCTAATGATTTTTTTTTTTTTTTGTTATTTAAACAAAATATAAATAACTTTTCATCTCAGGTTTCACCTGTATTTTACTTACTTGTAATTAGAGTAGTTTTTCAGAAAAATACTGCTGTAACTTGTCTATCGTCAACAGTATTACTACATTAAGTATGATACATAGATGGCTATTTTAATTATATACTGCATCAGTTCCATATACTGAAGTTTTAGTCATTCAGGCTGCTATTCACAACATCAGTGAATATCAGAGACAATGAATTCTCATACAAGCATATGGCTGGCTGCTAGTATATACCATTAAAAAGTCTAAAGAGGCTGGTGCTCTTACTGGCTGATGTTGGGACAAATTTTCATTTCTTTCTCATATTTATTGTGTTTTTAACACAGCTAGTCCACAAGAGATGTTATCTCAAGACAAATTCTGTGGTAATTGGCCTACCAACAATTTATGTACATTAATTAAGATACATAGATGGCTATTTTATGCACTAACTCTTTGTTGTATATGAAACACCATTTTAATATATCAATAAATATATAAAAAGTTGATGCACATTAAATTAATGATTATTTTTAATACCATTAAAACACGTAAGGAACATATTGTAATCAGAAATATAGTCATGAAAGGTTTAATGTTTATTTTTTAATTGGAAGACAGATTTATAATAATTTGAATAAACCAAACCTTAAAATGAGATGAAAGTAGGGAGGGCTACAAATATCAGGCAAAAACAGGATTTTAAAAGTTTTTCAAAGAAGGGCTAGCCAAAATGGAGGTGTTTCTTATAAGCATGTGCACCTTATAAACTATCAAGTATGGTAAGAATATATAACATGTGGGACTTGTTAGCATCATAGTATATCCCTTATCAATTAGCCTCTGCCTTAGATTTTGAAGGGCCTTAAAATTTGGCTCTTGTCTTTCATGGAAATAGTAATGTTTGTATCTTACGAACTTTAAACCAAAATACCACTGGAAGGCAGCAGCAGCAGTAGCAATTGCAGTGGCCATGGCTGCAGTGGCGGTGGCAGTGGTGGTGGTGGTGGTGGTAGTAGTAGTAGTAGTAGTAGTAGTAGTAGTAGTAGTAGTAGCAGCAGCAGCAGCAGCAGTAGTAGTAGTAGTAGTAGTATGATGATGATGATGATGAACGTGATGTTGATAGATTAAGAATAGGAGATGATGATTAAATGGTTTGGGAAGTGGAACTGATGGTTGTGCATATGAGAAGGAAGATGAGATTATAATGATGATGACAATGACACTGGTGCTGGTGATTGTGATGGTGATGGTGGTGGCATTGATCAGATGATGGGATGTTAATGTTTAGTTTGAACTAGATCAGGATTATGTTTGATAGGAAATCAACAGAGAGATACACAGAGAGATAAACAGACAAGAGAGCATATAAAGTAGACTGGCAGACAGATAAAATGGTGAAAATAGACAAAGTTATGGAAGATATTAAGTAGTGTGAAAGAAATTAGTAAGCAGGCATGAAGAGACAAAGGTACATGTAGACAGATAGACAAGAAGACAAGTAAAATAGACAGACAAGAAGACAAGATAACAAGTAATGAAGACAGACAGGTAGACAAGAGGACACAAGTAAAATAGACAGACAAGAAGACAAGATAATAAGTAATGAAGACAGACAGGTAGACAAGAGGACAAATGTAATAGACAGACAGATAGGCAAGAGGACAGGTAAATAGAAAGAGATAAGGGCACAAATGTAGTAAACAGAGAACTAACTAACAAGAAATAGAAAGAAAATAGTCAAGATGACAGGTAAAATAGACAGATAGACAAGAAGACAAGTAAAATAGACAGACAAGAAGACAAGATAACAAGTAATGAAGACAGACAGGTAGACAAGAGGACACAAGTAAAATAGACAGACAAGAAGACAAGATAATAAGTAATGAAGACAGACAGGTAGACAAGAGGACAAATGTAATAGACAGACAGATAGGCAAGAGGACAGGTAAATAGAAAGAGATAAGGGCACAAATGTAGTAAACAGAGAACTAACTAACAAGAAATAGAAAGAAAATAGTCAAGATGACAGGTAAAATAGACAGATAGACAAGAAGACAAGAGTGAATTAGAAAGACGGTTAAGAGGATAGGTAAAATAGACAGAATACAGAGAGTTGGAATAAAAGAGATAGACAAATGAGACATGAAATAGAAAGACTGACAGATGGACATAAATAGGACAAGCAGACAGACAGATAGATATAAAGATAAATAAAATAAACAGACAAACAAACAGATTAGATAGACAGACAGGTAAAATATGAAAAACAGAAGGACAAGAAGCCAAATAAAGAAGTAGGCAGATGGATGGATGGATGAGAGAACATGTAAAGTATAGAGAGGGGCAACTAAAACAGAAGGATACAAACAGGCACTAGGAGAAGTTTAACCATCGTATAAGCCAAACATATTTCCAAAGGATATTTAAAACAGGGTAGGTATGTAGACAAATTAGTTGAATAAAAATAAGCAAAGCAAGTTAGACAGATTGGCAATTTAATAGATAGATAGAAAATATTAGGGATAAGAGCAAAAGATGAATAGAGAGCACATGAGAGTTATGTGACATCTAGTGATTGATTAGACTAAAAGTGGATGAAAAACAACTGCAACAATAGTTCTTGAAACAGTAGTAGATTATTTCTGTTGATGATGTAAGCATCAGGGATGGTTATATTACCAAACTTCAAAAGAAAATATGTAATTAATTCTGATACCAGCCAGAGTAAGTCAGAATCCAAGAAGAGGATAGGTGAGGTTAGAACTAGCAGAATAGAGTTGTGTGTAGCTGCTGCCTTAATGCCTGTGAGAGAAGTGGGTGGATGTGACATTGAGAATGGCAGGGGTAGATGAAGAAAGAAGTTTTGAATGAGAGTGGAAAGCAAAGTCGAGGCCAAGGTTAGAGTGGCTTTCTGTAAGCAGTGCCGTGATTGAATTTTTACAATTATGTTGAAATGTTATTGCTAAACACTATTGCTGATTGCAGCTAAACACTTTTGTGGGTTATAGCTAAACACTTGGTGGATTGTAGCTAACCACTACAGCAACTTGCAACAAATTAGTTAAATGGTCTTGTGGATTATGAGACTCACCTTTCTCCTACTAATAAGGGCTGAGCCAATGACAGCCCCTCTGTGTGGTTCCTCAGTCTGTGAGAAATAGCAGCTGAAACTCCCTCATATGACATTCTACTCCCTGAAATAAAGAACACATTGGACAATGTAATCTTGGATACATTATGACTTAATAAAAGACACCATGGTCATAGCTGGAATGCTTTTGGTCATAGATTTGCTTGATCAGGGTTGACCAGGGGTTAAATAGCAACAGTTGAGTGTTCACCAAGAGATGTTTCACTTTGAATTACATATTATGATTGTGTATGCTTAATAACACTTTATGAATCAAATTATTTGACCTTAGTAATGCTTCATGAGTAAGTACTAGCTAACCCTGAAGGACACTTCATAAACACATGGTTGTTTGTGCTTAGCATCACTTTATGAATAAGATAGTTGTTTGCCCTTAGCAACACTTCATGAATAAGGTAGTTGTTTGCTCTTAACAACCCTTTGGGAATAAGGCTGTTGCTTGCCATTAGCAATATTTCATGCTCAAATTACCAGTTTGCTGTTAGCAACATTTCATAAATCCATAACAGTTGTCCTTTAACAATACATCATGAATTGGTAACACTTTATGAATAAGTAATTACTTGCTTTTGGAAATACCTCTGGGTATACTTTGTCCACAAGGTTTTACCAAAGGTAAATAATCGTTTGTTCAGTAATTAGACTTTCTGCAAGGATTAGAGTGAAAATGTTAAAATATATGACTTTCAATGACTGTGATGATAGAAGAATGTTTAATATATCAGTGCCTGTACAATTATGATGGTAGATAGTTGTGTACCTCTTGTTGGGATGATGGCTAGCAAGGCAAGGTTATTGAGATAATTGTTAAAATCAGTTGACTGTACCAAGGAATAAGTTATTACACACATCTTGGAGAGTTGTTGTCAAGTTAAATACATCTAGACACACAAAGACAAATCTATCATCATCATTATCAACCTCTAGATCTTACTATCTTGAATTCTTGGACTCATAGAGTCAGTTACCTGATTTCCATGGCATATAAGTGACCAAGATCACAACATTCCCTCTGAGCAGGATGCCAGTCCATCATAGAGCTACTCATTTTACAGCTGGAGGGACATAAAATAAAGTGTTTTGCTCAAGAACACACTACCCAGTTCAAGAATTGAGACTATGACTTTGTGATCATGAAATCATGAATGCAACACCATAACCACTTGACCTCACACCTTCATGACAATCTTTTTCTATTTTTTTTTCAATCTCTAATGACTAGAAAGACTCTATGATGCCATATCAAATATGGTCCAGATCAACAATGATCACACAGCAGAATATGAAGCAATTAAGATGTGGCTATAAGGAGTCATATTAATCATCTGATGTAGTGTCTCATCTATCCTCAGGCTATCAGGTACCATTATGGTGTTCATGATTTACAATAACTGAGTGGTTGAGATGAAACAATCTTGTATCATGGATCATGGGTTTGTTTTTCTCTGGGTAAGACATTTTTTTTTAATGGTTTAATCAGAAGAGGAAGAGAAGTTCCCATAATCCTTTATACTGTCTCTGAGACTGATGACAGGAAGGGCAAAAATTATCCTTAGACTGGTTCTTGCTCAAATGCAGTGGACCCAGCTAAAACACTCAAGGCTCAAGGATCAGGTGATTGTGGTAAGCTTTTACATTCTGGTTTTTGAGGGAGAAAAACAATGTCATAATTAACCCTTTTGCTACCACATTTCTATTGAAACATGCATTCTTTGTTTTAATTTTCAAATTAATTAAGAATTTATTAAAACATTAAGCTGGTCACTTTCCATGCTGGCATGGATTGGACAGTTTGACAGGGAACCAGAGAGGTGCAAGGCTGTGTTGAGGTCCAATGTCATCTTAGTATAAATTCTAATATAAGGTTATAAACAAGATCTTTCTCAAATAGAGTTTATATCATAGAACTAAGGACATTTTCAGGTGGCTTGGCATGAAAAGAGTAAATCAAGATGGCATAATGATCTATTATATTAGCACAAGACCAATACAAGGAATAATTATTTCTTCAGTGCAAGAATATCCATGTTAACTCCTCACCAGTACCTGCATGCTATAAAATTTATCAACTTAAAGTGATCATAGATGAATTAGATATTGATAGGATTTGAACTTAGGATACAGAGGAACAAAACTAAGTACTGTAAATTATTCAATCTAGTCCACTGCTGTTTCTTTACACTAAATTTTCCTTCCATCCATCCAGAGTTGATAAAATAAAATACCAGTCAAGTACTTGAGAAATTTAATATTGCTGTAAAGTATCCTTGATGTGAATGAAGTTATAATAGAAGACTACTTAGTTATTTTGATTAAACAATTATTCTCAATGCAAATTTGAAGTTTCCTAATCAGCTTAGACACTAATACTCCCTCTAAGTGGTTAAGAAACTTGTTTCCCAACTATACAGTCTTGAGATCAGTCCTACTGCCCAGCATCTTGGGTTGTGTTCTGCTATAGCCCTAGACTGACAAAAGACTTATGAACAGATTTGGTAGACAGAAACTGAAAGAAGCCTATCATATATATATATATATATATCACGTGATCACGTGACTGACCAGACCATCAGATGTTGCTACACATCGCTGGTCACAATGTGTTCGCATTGTTTTAGCCTTCGAATGACGCCACCCCGCTGGCTAAGCGAGCATGCCAATATATATACTTAAATATAAGAGAGTTACCGCTAAGTGGTTAACTCTAGTGCTAAAAATAGCTCCTTTTTCTGGTATATCCACCAAAGGTTGTTTCCAATGGCTATACCAGAAAAAGGAGCTATTTTTAGCACTAGAGTTAACCACTTAGTGGTAACTCTCTTATATTTAAGTATAAATTTGTATTGTCTCCCTGGTTTTTTATGTGCTAAGCCACTTGGTGTTAAACTGATGCTATTATTAAATTAATATCTAATTTTTCACCCTCATTTATGAATATATATATATATATATATACACATATATATACGTGTATGTATGTATATATGTATATACACACACACACACACACACACACATATATATATATATATATATATATATATGTGTGTGTGTGTGTGTGTGTGTGTGTGTGTGTGTATACATATATACATACATACAGTCTTGAGATCAGTCCTACTGCAATGTTGTTAATTTCCAGTCTTCCATGAAAAATGTGTCTGACCATGGGGAAATATTATCTTGGTTGGAAACTGCTGAGGGTTGGCAACAAGAAGGGCATCCAGTGATAGAATATCTGCCTCAACAAATTCCGTCTGATTCATACAAGCATAGAATAGTTGACAGTAAATGACGTATGACTGAAAATGAAAAATTTAATGGTGAAAATATACTGGTTTCTAATGTTCATGAAAACAACAAGGTTATCTCCACAAATTGTTGTGCTCAAACTTTATACTCTACTTAGGATTCTATAGTGCTTAGTGAATATGGGATCAATAAACTACTGGATAGGACACAAGCCTATTGCAACTTTCTGAGAAGATACTGTAACTATATACCACAGTTAGATGAACTGAGTTATGTAGAATTGTGCCCAGCAACAAGATGCTTGTAGTCAATATGAACTAATAAATCAATATCTTATCTACTTATCAAGGCTGTTAATAGGTTGAATTGTTAGAACATTGGACAAAATGTTTTTGATATTTAACAACCGACATTTATATTCCAAGTTCAAATCCTGCTAAGGTCAACTTTTTCTTTCATCCTCCCAAAGCTATAAACCATCCCAGATTTGAACAGAATTGTTTGGTTATTTTGGCTAAACATCCATTCTTCATGCAAGCAAGATCCAACTTCGCTAAATCCCAAAATACACACATACTGGTTATAAACAAATTTGTTAAACACATTAAAAAGTTTTTAAGAAATTAACATTTCTGACACTGAAACTGTGCAATTGGCTTTTCTAGAGTCAAAAGAAGAAAAAAAAGAGATGTATTTATTCTATAGAGTTTATATAATTGACATTGATGGGCTTCCAACTTTTAATGACTGCCCGTTATCTTTATTGGTTGACAGACGCAATTACTTCAATTAGCTGACCATATTTTTTTTACTTTTTTGTAAGCTTTTATTGTTGTAGTTGTTGCTGTTGTTGTTGTCGTCGTTGTTGTTACTAAGTCCTGAGTAGTCAGAATACAAACATTTGCTACAAGTCATGTTACAGCAAGCAGAACTTTCTTCTCACCTGGCAACTCATTTTTAAACTATAACCACCACCCCAACTACCTTGCCTCCTTTCAGCCTCACTATGACAAAGTACTTGTGTCAAAAGTAGATCAGATTGAGGGAAGGGGGAGGAAAAAAGAAAAGGTGGAGGGGAAACAAATCTCAATCTTATTCCAATCTAAACAATTTTTTCTCCATTATTTTTATTTTTTATTTTTCACATAATGCTCTGATTTCATTTATCTACCAATTATATTTTGTTGTTATTTGTTGCTGGATTTTTTTTTTCAATAATCTAAAACAGTTTTGTTAACAATTCCAAACAAGAGGGCTCTTCATAAATCTTCGTCTTTTAAGTATTAATTGTCAATGTAAAAACGATGATGAAGTCCTGGAAACACTTTCTTTATGCTCCTTTTCTTACCTTGTCTTTTTCTTAAAGGATTTATTGATTCTAAAAATGAGAACTAAATGAAACCAAAATGTTTTATGGGACATTATAAACCTTAATCTTGAAACAAACATTTTTAGTACTTTGTATTAGTAAACTTTAGTACATATGTAATGAACTAGTTGATATCTATTGGTGACAGCAAACCTTTTTATATCATAGTGTTGAGATTTTAATTTCTTCAATAATTCTTGATACTGAAGTGTCATATATAAATATATATATATATATATATATATATATTATATATATATATATATATTATATATATATATATATTATATATATATATACATACATGTATGTATGTATATAGTTGAAATTTATAGAAAAACAAAAGACAAAGACAGGTGTATGAACAACAGGCAAGTGTAGTAGTTTGATGCTAAAGAAAATTTAAAAGACTTTTAAGTTTCGAGCCTACACTCTTCAACAGAAAAGAATAAGAGAAAATAAACAGTTTGAGAATGAAAAAAATGTGTAGATTTCAGCAGTCCAGCATAATGAATAATAAGAAAAAAGTTTGAAAGGAAGGGAGATAGTAATACAAAAATAGGTTGAAAGAATGGGAGATAATAAAGTGCTGGGAATCCCCCAAAAAAGTATGTGTGTATGAGTGTGAGAATGGCATGTTTGAATGTGTGTGTATGAATAGGGGCTAGTGACTCTGACATGTGTGAGTGTGTGCGTGTGTAATCCCTTAAATAATGTGTTTTTTTATTCTTCATTTATTTTTCAAAATTAAGATAAACAAAGTTCTATTTTAATCTAAAATATACTCTCCTTCATTTTCTACAACACTTTTCTATCTATCTGGTAGACTTGCAAGGCCCTTCTTCCAAAATTCGCTTGTCTATGATGAAAAATACTCCTCCAGTACTGTTCTGACCTTGTCTACAGAATTCATTTTTTTTAATGATTTTGAAGACTACAGAATAAATGATAATCAGATGGGACAACGTCTGGCAGATATGGTGGGTGGAACATCATTTACCATTCAACATGCTCCAGTCTTTGAAATGTCATCTTTGCTGTATGTGGTCAAGCATTATCCTGATGGAAGAACACCTTTTGTTTTAAAGCCAAAAATGGTCATTTTTCTTCTAGTGCTGATTTGAATGACTGGTTGAATGACCAAATCCAAGCTTCTCTGCTAGTTCCTCAACAGTTATGATGAGATTGTGTTCCACCAGGGTTTACAGGACATCCTCATTGAGCTACAGATCTTCCAGGATGAGGCTCAGAATTTTAGGAGCTACTGTTGACACTGGCTTACGCTTATTGTCCGATCTCTATATACTGCATTAATATTCCTTTAACTTTCCCATGTGTTGCTGCTCATAAAGCAAAATATGCCGAATATGCTCTTTTGTCATTTCCATTATAGCTTTAACTGTTAAAATAGAACTGCACTCTTCAAAATTTGCACTACGAATAAGTACTAGGTAAAATTACTACCTGCTTTTATAGCAAGTTGATACAGGTAGTTTATCCCTTCCCCCTCCGACTTTTAGTTCATGCAATTGAAAAAAAACACATTATTTATGGGTTAACCCAATGAGTATATATATATATATATATATTTTTTTTTTTTTTTCCAGTTTCAGCTCTTGAGCTGTGGCCATGCTGGGGCACCGCCATTGTGGTGAAAGAGTACAGCAGGGATCACCACCCCCTGCCAGAGCCTTGTAGAGATTTAGGTGTTTTCGCTCAATAAACACACACAACGCCCGGTCTGAGAATCGAAACCGCGATCCTGCGACCGCAAGTCCGCTGCCCTAACCACTAGGCCATTGCGCCTCCGCAATATATATATATATATTTGAGATTCATTATAGGTATAAGAATATACCATAAACAAGTATAAAAATATGGAGAGAAGATGTTGAAACAGAAGTAGATATATTATAAAATTGGATTCAATGCATATGTATTTTTCGAAAAACAGTGCAAAAATGTAAGAAAAAATTTTAAATCATAGTGATTATAATTATAATTGAAAATAATTTAAAGATTAAAATCAAGAATAAAAATAAAAATAAAATTTAAAATTTAATTTATGCATTATCATTCTCATCAGTAGGAGTGGGTGGGTGATAAGTAGCTTGCTTACGAACCATATGGTTCCGGGTTCAGTCCCACTGTGTGGCATCTTAGGCAAGTGTCTTCTACAATAGCCTTAGGCCAACCAAAGCATTGTGAGTGGATTTAGTAGATAGAAACTAAAAGAAGCCCATCGTATATATATATATGTGTGTGTATATGTTTGTGTGTCTGTGTTTGTCCCCCCAACATCGCTTGACAACTGATGCTGGTGTGTTTACATCCCTGTAACTTAGCAGTTCGGCAAAAGAGACCGATAGAATAAGTACTAGGCTTACAAAGAATAAGTCATCCAGCATGGCCACAGTCACATGGCTGAAACAAGTAAAAGAGTAAAAGAGTAAAGAGTATATATATATATATATTATTTACCAGAAGCTTAAAGCTGATGAACAAGACTATGTCTGAGAGTGAAAGCAGAGACATAATCAAAGAATTTTATTCAGAGAGAGACAGCGATCAAAGACAGGGTAGGCTGGTGTGTTCAACAGAAAAAAGATAAGAAACAAAGACAATATTAATTAATTCAGGTGCATTCATATATACACAACACATACACCACATATGACACACACTCACACATTCCCACACACACATACATAAGGGTGCATGTGTAAGGGATGGATACAAACATATAAAAAATAATAAAGGAGCACACATTCTCAACAAAAACATATATATATATGTATGTATATATATATATGTGTATATATATATATATATATATATAATATATATATATATATATATATATATATATAATATATATATATATATATACGTATATATATACGTATATATATATACACATACATATATACATACACACACACACATATATATTATATATTTTTATATACATATATATATATACATACACATATATACACATACATATGTATACATACATATATATATATATACACATATATACATAAATACGTGTGTACTTATATATATATATATATATGTGTGTGTGTGTGTGTGTGTGTGTATGTATATATATATACATACATATACTTACACACACACACACATACACACATATGTATTTAGTTTTAGGTAAATACTCATTGATAGGTTATCTATATCATGATTTTGCCAGAAGATTCTTTTTATTTTTTGTTAAGTCTATTGCATGTCACCTAAAAATGCATGGAACATCACTACTGACATAGATGTCATATGTTTGCCAACATAATTAATAATGGAAATTTTTAATTTGATATGGAAGACAGAAACAAGTTCGGTTATTTGTCATTTACTATTAACAAGAGAGATAACGCTACTGAACGTGTTTTATCCTTAAATTAGACTTTTCACCACCTCCATCCTAAATCCCTTGGCAGTAGTGCTAGTTTACCAGAATCATTAGAGTATCAGATAAAATGACCTGCAGTATCAAGTTATGGACCTTTGCATTCCAAGTTCAAACCTTGCTGAGCTCAACTTTGCTTTGGCTCACTAAAATCAAGTACTAGTCAAGTACTGGATTAATTTTATTAATTCCATAAATGACATTACACTACCAGATGAATTATATGAAATGTTTATTTTCTTACTCATTAGATATACATGGTTATCATTTTTGTAGGGTATACAAAGGAAATTTTTATTCCTCTTTATGAGCTAGTTGATCTTTCCAGACCTTACACTACCAGTTGAATTAATGTAGATTGATGTTCACTTTGAACATCTTTATGTTCCATGTGGAAGGATAATTGAAGTATTTAGTACAGAATCTAGCTGATGAGGCCAGGTGGAGGAGGGACTGGTCTGTCAGATGGACCAATTGAAAAATTGAGTATTCAGTTTGCATGTTCAGAGGAACAGTGGTTACTATAACAGGGGTAAAAGATGCAGAGAGAAGAAATGATAGGTCTGTGAGCTAAGGATAAGACATCAAAAATATGAATGCACTGAATAATATTTGTCATAATGATAGTTTCCAACAATAATACTGTTTCCTTTATTCATTCAGTTTTAATTTATCTTGCAGAAAAATGAGTGGACCGAACTTGTATAACCAAGGTGGAATCCCTTCTTCTAAAGGAGAGTCAAATACTCGAGTAAATATGCACATCCCTGCTCTCCGGATTCAGTCGGAGACCCCACTGCCAACAAATTGCAGTCAGACACCACCAGTCCTACAACCCAGTGATAAATCAGTGCAGTTGCCACCACTGAAAACATCTCGCAGGAATCCCAACTGCAGTAAATTGATCAACACTCCTAGAGATCCAGTGCAAAATATACCCTGTACTGCACAGCAAACTAAAAACATTTCTTATATTGTATCCGGCTCCTTACAATCAAATTCTTGCTCCCGACTTAATAAAAACAGTAAGTATCCTTCTAAGTTCTTCCTGTTTTCATCTATCAGAAACTTCCAAGCCAACAAGGAAACCTTGATGTGGTCTCTAGTCATGCTAGAAACAACAGTCAAATTCCCATAAATCACATAACACTATCTTTAAAATGAAGGACACAATGAATAATGTGTCCCTAGAAATACAATGTTGAAAAAAAAAGTAAAATAGATGAGATAGTCACAACTGGAATATCTTTAATCATAAATCTACTTGGTCAATGCTGGCCGAGGGCTAAACATTAACAACATTCCTTTTCTTCTCTTTATCTAATTTCCAGTTTAGGCTGCTACCTTTGATTTTGTCCAGAAGATTCTGGATTGGTTATAGTTGAATCTTGCTGGGTTTATGATATGTGCATGTTACTATTGACAACACAGAGAGCAATCAGGCACTGGTATGGCTGTGTGACAAGAAATTTACTTCCCAACAACATGGTTCCAGGTTCAGTCCCACTGTATGGCACCTTGGACAAGTGTCTTCTACTACAGCCCCAGGCTAACCAAATTTGATAGACAGGAACTGAACACAAAACCCATCATGTGTGTGTATCTTTGTGTTAGTCTCACACCACTGCTTGACAACTGGTGTCAGTTTGTTTACATCTCCATAACTTAGCAGTTTGACAAAAAGAGACTGATAGAATAAGTTCCAGGCTTTAAAAAAATGTACTAGAGTTGATTTGTTTGACTATACTTTTCAAGGCCGTACCTGCATAGCTGCAGTCCAGTGAATCAAAACAAGTAAAAAAGAAATAACAATCACACCATAGATCTCTTTAATATCACGCATACACACTACAAAATATGTTAAGGTGATTTGTGAGAATTTGTTGTTGGTTGATCATTATGTTGCCAGTAGTTACATGCATATATAAGCCTAGCAAAACTTCCATTGAATAAGGAATCATTTACAGGCTTAGGAGAGCTGTGATTTCTTGCTACTATGTTATGTTGTGTGTGACCCTGAGATTGCAATAACATGAGTTCAAGTACTTATCAACCTCTTAAACCTCAACTTCATAATTTGTTCTTATCATCAAGTGAACTTTTAACATATAAATTTTTACATTAATATGGGCTGATTTTCAGGACTGGACTACCTATTTTACAACAGCCTTACATATATGATATTGTCAAAGATATATATATATATATATATATATATATATATATATATATATATATATATATATAATATATATATATATGAATATATAATTATTACAAATTTAGGATATTTATCAATATATAAGCAACTCCTATTTCAGGATTACTTCATGGTATGGTATATGCAGAGAAATTAAATCAAATAAAATAATTAAGATAACATAAAATGAAATTATTTAAATAAATATATCTTACCTGTTATTAATTTGTGGGGAAAGAAGGTAGTACAAGTAATTGCTACACATGTTTCTGCACTGGTGGGGTGTGTATTAAGGCTATACTTAATACATAAATCCACCAGTGTATATTATTATTATGTACGGGTAAAAGTTTAAAATTATATTAAAAATAAAAATTACGAATATATTTTAAAATATTAAATACCTAAAGTACAATTAAGATATATATTGAAAATACTCTACCTAAGGAAATTTTAATGATTAAATTAGAAACATATTAAATCTTATAATATATCTAAATAAATATTATAGAAATTATATTACTTGTGATAATTTAGAGTGAAATATACCCCTGTCAATACTAGTATAATAAAACATATTTTATGTCAAATGTGAGTTAATAATCTAGAATAAAGATTAATTAGTAAATACAACTACTTATGTTAGAAACTTAGTGAATAAAGAAGTAAAGAAAGGTAGATAACTTTGAGATATAAGGTTTAATCCTGCAAGTTCAAGAGCAAATGGCTGCTCCCACTGTCAGTATTATGGGAATTGGGTATAATATAAAAGAATAAAATACTCTGAAAAATACTCTAAAAATAATAATATTACAAGAGAGGTTGAAGTCAAAGGGAGATAATAACTAGAAATGGGGCTATAATTGTAAAGGTAGCTATAAAGGGAGTTTTAAAGTGTTGTAGATTTTGAGATTTATGTTACATAAATGTGGCCTGATTATTCATTTAAAGGTAATATTGTTTAATATATATGTTAATTGTACTTTAGGTATTTAATATATATCTTAATTGTACATTGGGTATTTAATATTTTTAAATATATTTGCAATTTTTATTTTTAATACAATTTTTAACTTTTACCCATACATAATAATAATATACATAGCCTGAGGACGCACTGGTACATTTATATAATTAGAAAATATAATAGACATGATGTTCCAATAATATGCAAACGAATATATTAGACTTTAAATAATAAAAGCATGACCAAATCTTTATCTAGTCATCAATTACTGAAATTTTGCGTTGCATTTTCTTAAATGTCAGCCTTCCATATATTTTACCATTTTGTTTAATATTTTCCAGATGGAGCTTTCTATGGGCCTCAATGTATAAGTTTGAATGTTCGACAAAGCAATCCAAACATCAGTTTTAATGCTGTACGATTAGAACCTCTCAACAAAAGCCTAAATTCAAGTAGTTTGCCATCAGGGCCTGTTTTTCAGAATCACACACCAACTCTAAGTGAAAACTCAAGCATTCGATCAACACCAAGAGATAATATGCTCTCACAGTCTTCATCCCAATATTATGGAATTGGTGACCGATCAATAGGACTCACAACCCAAAGTATTATAAACAACAATAGTATTGTAGATAAACATAACTTTTTAGAATCCTCTCTATTTCAAGTTGACAATAACCTAAGCAGCAACACCAACAACAACAATGACAACAATAGCAATAATAACAACAACAAAATAGAATCACAGTCAGCTAACTCCAGTTCTCAGAATGCAAATGAACTTCCTTTCACTGCCAACTTATTAACAGGTAGTGACAATCAACAAATGCCATGTGAAAGCTCAAAATCCTTGTCTCCTTACTTTGTGGAGAATTCTCCAACACCTTTCTCATTTAATAACAGTCCAAGACACTCTGCCAATATGAGCTCTCGTCTCTCTGGAAAGACAACCTCACCTTTATCAATAGATGGGGTTGAACTTACAACTCTAATCAGAACATCACCTACTTCACTGGTAGCCTGCCTCAATGGATCACGGATCTCATCAGCAAGTTTTTCCCCTCAGCACATTGGGCATTTATCAGCTCGGAGCTGTGGAACACCCAACTCAGGGTCAGGCTCATCTGGTAGTCGTAACTTCAGCTATACCCCACAAGGAATATCTTATGGGATAAAAAAGGAAATTGATTCAAACCTCGGTTTAAACAGCCTAGAGAATTATCTGTTACCTCTCTCAAGTGACAATAAAGATCTTTTCATGAGGAACCAACTGGTTATTCCTCAAGACCAAGTCGCTTATGTAGAACAGATGTATAGCAATCAGCGCATGGCCACATTGGACACTGAGCAGTTCTCAGTCCCTTTCTCAAGCAGCAACTTCAATGAGCAGATCAACAATCATAACAACAACATGACAACAAACATCAACAACAATCCAAACAGTAAGCCCCCTGCTGATAACCCAACCTCTGTAAGTACCAATGACACAGGGACAATCCCCACACGTCCACCTCCATCTTATGCACAAGCCCTACATGAACAAAAACTCAAGCAACAAATTGGGCTTCCATTGACATCTGCAGGCCTTCAACTTTCATCAAACTTGACTGTAAAAGCAGAACATTTTGAAGATGGAGAAAAAAAACAAATTTGCAAGTGGATAGATTGCAATTTATTGTTCACTGAGCAAGATGAACTTGTGCGACACATTGAAAAAGTGCACATCGATCAGAGGAAAGCTGAAGACTTTACATGTTTCTGGCAGGGTTGCCAACGCAGATTGAAACCTTTTAATGCTAGATACAAACTTTTGATACACATGAGGGTACATTCAGGAGAGAAACCAAACAAATGCACTGTAAGTTAACTTCTAAAATACTTCTGTTCATATATTTGACCATGTAGCTTTACTCAGAGCTACATCATCATCATCATCATCATCATCATCATCATCATCATTTAATGTCCGTTGTCCATGCTAGCATAGGCTGGACAGTTTGACTGGGCTGGCATGCTGGAAGGCTGTGCCAGGATCCAGTCTGATTTGGCATGGTTTTCTATGGCTGGATGCCCTTCCTAACACCAACCACTCCAAGAGCATAATGGGTGCTTTTATACACCACTGGTACAGATGCCATTTGTGGTATCTACCATGACTGTGATTTTGCTCTGCTTAATGGGTCTTTTTCTCAAGTACAACATAATGCCAAAGGTCATTTCCTCCGTGAGGCCTAACACTCAAAAGGAATTCAGCCACTTTGCCTCCATGTGGCCCAATGCTCAAAAGGAACACAGCCACCTCGCCTCCATGAGGCCCATTCAAAGCAGTAGTAAATGTGATAGCTAAGTTGTGATGGCTAAATTGCCCATAGAAGTATCACATTAAGTAGGGTGTTTAGTCCACATCACTCCGTAAGGAGCATAGTGCTGGTTTCACAGTTTCTCTAGCGTATGTATTCCTCTGTGGATGGGATACTGGTCCATTGCAAGATTACTCACTTTTACCATCTGAGTGAACTGAAACAATGTGAAATGAAGTGTTTTGCACAAGAACACAACACATCACCTGGTCCAGGAATTGAAACCACAATCTTTTAATTATGAGTCCAACACCCTAACCACCACGCCATGTGCCTCCACTGTTTATACAAGTGGTCTAGCTATAAAAGAATGACAGATATAGTAATGATGGCTAAACAGGTATAGTAGCGACAGTGATATGTATGTTGTATGAAGCCTTTAGAGGTGAAGATAGGTATCATGATGACTGTGGAAATGTAATACTGTGCTGGTGCAGTGGCAGCTGTGTGCGTGTGTGTGTGTGTGTGTGTGTGTGTGTGTGTGTGTGCTGATTGTCACATTCTGCTAACTGTAGTGTAGGTGTACTAGTGGCTCTGTAAGTGTACTAGTAGCCATGGAAGTATGTTTATCAGAGCATAATTGTGGTGATTGTTTGGGAGATAAAATGGTGGTTGTGTATATATGAGTGAGAACTCAGATACTTATGTTGTAGATGGGCAATAACCACCAGGCCTTATGAAATTTTTTATAAATTCATTTAACACTTCCAAATAATTATTGACATAAGCACAAGACCAAAGATTTATAGAAGTTTTGAATGACAACATAAGCACAAGACCAAAGATTTATAAAAGTTTTGTATGATGACTATGTCTTCTCAAGGACAGCATTAACAAAAGGGTGGTATCTACAATCAGATTTCTTTAAGTAGAAATCTCAGAAAACCTCAAGATTTTAAGAGTGAGAAATAGAAAATTGTAATTCTTTTTTTTTTTTTTTTACTTTCACCGATTTCATGGACTGTGACCATGCTGGAGTTTTATCATCTGATATGGAGATGGTGATTACATTGGAGTTTAATTCAAATCATTTGAGCACTACAACATGTTTTCTATATTGAGCATTTCTGAGTCTCATCTGCTGACTCAATACAGTTCTACATTTTACTTGCTGAGACCTTTACAATGTTAACTTTTAGGCCTCTTGAGTCTCAGCTCTGCTTCCGTGTTTGCAACTTTACCTCTCATATTTCGACCAATTAGCAACAAGAACTAAGTTGTTACCATACAGCAGTTCTCATGGATAGCTAGTCTTGAATACCTCTGGGGAACTACAATAAAGAAAAAGGGGTTGAAAATCAAACCCTGATATACAATATATCTGCATTTTAAATTCCTTACAGAACTTGTTGGTAATGCTTGCCTTATTGACAACACCCATGTAAATGACATGTATAGCTCTTACAAACCATTAATCTACAACCCATTCTCTTAACAACTCCCAAATCATGAGACACTGGGAAAAATCTTCTCCAAGTAAATGAATATGAGGTACAGTGGCTTGCTCTTAACTAAAATTTTCTATGACAGGCTTCCACACTGTTTCTGTCTACCAAATTCTAGTTGTAACTGTGGTAGAAGGCACTGTTTCCTTCCTGACTTAATCAGAGGAAGAAGAAAAACACCCATGATCTTTACTTGGATTTCTGAGACTGGAGGGAGGAAGGGAGAGTGTTATCCTCAAACCAGAGACCTGGCTCATATACTTGTAACAGAGTCGTGGATTCTGTTTACTGGTCAGGTGACTGTATTAAACTAGGCAATGGATTAAGTCTACCACCAAAGAACACGAATAGTCTAAGTAGCTATCATACAGTTTCCAGCTACCAAATTCCATTCAAGGCTTTGGTCAATCGAAGCTATGTTAACAGACACTGGCTCAAGGCACGAGACTTAGGGATTGAACCAGTCACCATATTGGTGTAAAACAAACATCATTACCATATAGCCATGCCACCTACATTTTAGCTGGCTGGCTAATTAATCTACTGACTTGTCACATGAAACAAATTAGTATTGATTCTTGATGTAGGGTCTTTAGATAACACAAATAACAGTGCATGATACTATCTCTCATAGTGTTTTGTTGTTGTTGTTGTAGTTGTAGCTGTTGTCGTTGTAACACCTAGCCAGCCCTGACTGGGCAGATCTACAATCCAAGACATTCTAGCTATAACCATCTCATCCTTTTCTCAGGTGCTGCATATCTAGGACTACATTTCCCTTCCTTTTCAAAAAGGTAGAGTGTAATTTAAGGTAGATTTGACTATTGTTTCTCTCACAGATAGCAACCCCAAAGAATCTCCTTCACTGAATCATCGTGTTTATTTTTTTTAATATGTTTGATCTTCACATTTCAATTCACTTTGCTTTTCATCTGTTTAGGAACAATAAAGTTAATGGAAGTAATTATATAGAAGTATACCTTCCTTTCTGAAATTGTCCTATATCCTAGTCAAACCAATATTTGTCTTCCTTGTGCCTAACCAAAGCAACAAAGTTCATAGAGAAATAATGGTCTCTGTGGTATCTGTGTATCATACTAAATGTATATACAGCATAGAAAGGCTTGCTCTTGTAGTTTTGTTTGAGAGAAAATCTCTTCATAGACATACTGGTAAAAACACAATATATATCAAAGTGAAATGAACATTGTTGTAACAGTGATTCACGGGAATGTTAGATGTGCTTCACCATTCTTGAGGCTTGTCCATAATGTGTATTCATTTGTCATATGCCTGAATGATATTTGTACTTCAATATATAAGATATAGTAAATAACACATTCACTGATACTGCAGCTGGGATGGAAAAAGAAACTTAGTGAACAAACAAAAACCATGGCAGTAAATCATTCTATAGTGTATATACATTTAGTATGATACACAGATGGCTATTTTGATCTAATGCTGTTTTAATTACAATCAAATTGAATGCCCTTAGAAAATGAAAACATTCATGTTAAAAACAGGTCACAAAAGCTACTGCAAAGCCTGAGAACAATATATGAGATATGTGCATAATGAATGACTTCTATCTATTTATCTATCTATATATATATATATATATTATATATATATATATATATATATATATATATATATATATATATATATAGGGAGAATTCACACAAAAAAACAGAAGATGAAAACAGGTGGTGTAGAAAACAAACAGATGTATTAGTATAACGCTCAGGAAGTGAAAATGTCTTTAACGTTTTGAGCCTACGCTCTTCCACAGAAAGGAACTCAGAAAGAAACAAGGAGAGAAAATAAAGAATGTGTAGTGGCTAGCGATCTATATATATCTATATATATATATATATATATATATATATATATATATATATATATATATATATATATATATGTGTGTGTGTGTGTGTGGTGTGTGTGTGTGTATATATATAGTGAAGGTATATAACTAATGATTAATGGTTCACATCTCACAATCGTAAGATCATATGCTCAATACTAGGTGGCACGTTGTGTCCTTGAGCAAGACACTTTATTTACATTTCACATTGCTCCAGTCTGCTCAGCTGGCAAAATTGAGTTGCACCTGTATTTCAAAGAGCTAGCCTTGTTATATTTTGTGTCTCACTGAATCTCTTTAAGAACTATATTAAGGGTACACATGTCAGTGGAGTACTCAACCAGTTGCATGTTCATTTGAGATGGCTGGTCTGTTGACCAGATCAACTAGAACCCTCATTGTCACAACCGAAGGAGTGCCAGTTTATATATAATGAATGGTGTCTAAACATAGGCAGAGATTAAGACACCATGAAAACATGTATGTACATAAATTGAACACCAGCCACATGTGAAACTGCAAGTATTGGATGAGGCATTGAGCAGAAAGTTTACTGCAGAAAGTTGAACATATCAATGCTTTTAGGTTTGTGCATGTGTCAACACATGGCCAACATGAAGGTTGCAGGAAGAAAACTATTGTCAACATAGCAAAAGGGAATGTGTCAGTAAAAGTGTACAAAAAATAGTGTACAAACTGAGGCAGAAGGAATAAGCTAAATTTTTGTGTTGGTACATGTTAAAGGTATTCATGTTCATGACAAAAGTGTGTGTGTGTGTGTGTGCGAATGTGTGTGTGTGTGTGTGTGCGAATGTGTGTGTGTGTGTGTGTGTGTGTGTGTGTGTGGTGTGTGTGTGTGTGCGTGCGTGTGTGTGTGTGTGTGTAAAAAAAAAGTAAAAATTTTAGCAAAGCTAAAATGTTTAAAACAAAAATGGCAAAAGGTATGTGGTGAATATGAATAACGATATAAAAGCAAATTGTCTCTATTCAGAGTTTGCTATTCTAAAACAGAGAAATTATAAGAATGTGGAAAGTTTATTTAAAGACTATGGAATTCCAAGGAGGTGTTGGGAATATTGGGACTTGTGTTGCAGGAGGAAAAGGGATGATCAGTGGGTCAGTAGAATGCCACTTGGACACAGACCTAGGCTTGAGTAATCAGGGTCAGGTTGCTTGGATGTTTGTGAATGAAAAATTAATTAGCGAAGGAGGGATTCCTACCATTTTTTCCTCTAAGACTCTTTTAGATTTAAAAAAAACATTATGTAAGCTTGAGGAGTGGCAGAATCAATAGTGTTGAATAAAGTTTGTCTTGCAATGCTTAACTTCAACTTCTTACTTTCTGAGTTTAAATCTCATCAAAGTCAGCTTTAGCTTTCCATCCTTCTCGTGTCAAAAACATATCTATCAGATAGTAGGGTCAGTTTTACATTTTTTCAATACATTTGAGATGTGAATGGGATTATAAATAATAATAAAGCCTAGCCAGGCTCATGGGCCCGGTTTCCCAGTTTCAGTGGTGTATCTGTTCCCCAGCTAGACGGGATGCCAGTCCATCGCAGCGTTATGCATTTTTGCCAGCTGAGTGGACTGGAACAACGTGAAATGAAGTGTTTTTGCTCAAGAACACATTGTGTTGCCAGGTCCAGGAATCGAAACCACAATCTTATGATCATGATGCTAACACCCAAACCACTAAGCCATGCTCCTCCACAAATGGAATTATAATAGATGAATAAAATAAAAAGACAAGTTTTGTTGAGGCTTTGTTAAATAAATAATTGAAATACTAAACTTCCATAAAAGTATACACGGCTTCTATTATAGTATTTTATATATAGAATGGATCTTCCAGGGGCGAGCTTTCTTTTAAGTAATTTTAATTATTTAGTACATCATCTCACTAGACTTCATAGAGTCTTTTTGCTATTTTAAACCCCCACATGGTGAGAAAGCTGTTGAACAACTATGATCAATGACACTATTTTAATCAATGAAAAGGAAAATAATGTTTAGGAATTTTTTTTCTCTCTTTTTGCAGGTTTGTTTCTGTATATATTGTTCTTAAATATTTTTATATTTTTTCTTATTTTTTTTTTAGTATGAGGGTTGTAACAAAGCATTTTCCAGACTGGAAAATCTGAAAATCCATCTACGCTCCCACACCGGTGAAAAGCCATACCTTTGTCAATTCTCAGAATGTCAAAAAGCTTTCAGTAATTCTTCAGATCGTGCAAAACATCAGAGAACCCATTTAGACACTGTGAGTTAAATTTTACAACTTCAAACTTTCAGTTCCACTCTTTCTTTCTTTCTTTCTTTCTTTCTTCTTTTTTTTTTTTGTTTTTGATAGTTGATACTAATAACTGGTATGAACTATTGGTAAAAAGATCAGAGAAAGCGAGTTTGATAAAAGGAAAATATCAACATATAAACAAACATATTAGCTTTAGATTGTCTAATATGGACACAAATATAGCTGAGTGGTTATGAAATTTGCTTTGCAACAACAGACTAGGGTTCGATCCCACTGAGTAGCACTTTGAGCAGACGTCTTAGTTGCTTGACTGGAACTATACAATGCCTATCATTTAACTATCTATGTGTATGTATGTGTGTGTTATGTGCATGTGTACACATATATCTGTATGTATGTGTGTTGCGTGTGTGTGTGTGTTTTCATGAGTCTGCACATACATAAACGTGTGTGCATATGTATGAGAGCAAGAGAACTCCAATGAATCAGCTATGTTTTTTGTGGGGTGGAGGGCTTTTTTCTTCTGGCTGTATTTGATGTGTTATAGTTTCTTTCATTTCATCAGCCATTTATCTAAAATACTCCTTTCCCATCTACAATTATTTCAGCCTCCCTCAATGTCTCAATCAACACTAACAGGCCAACTGTAAATTTACCAAGCTTAAAACAAAATAACAAAAATCCAACAGAGGAAACAAGACCTTTTTATCTACTAAACAACCTGTTCTAGTCATTGGCTTTAAAGCAATTTACAAACCTGGTATAGCAATATAACAAGCACAACAATAATAACAAATAATGTTATAAATGGCTAGCAAGATTTCTTTTTTTCTTTTTTCTTTTCTCCCTCTATTCTTAATTATTAATCTTCTGTATGTACCATAGTAACAGATTCAATTATCCTTAAGAGATTCTTAATGAGAAACAGATATTGTTGAAGTGAGTGGTGGAACAAGTGTGGAGGTAGGACAAACAAAAAAACGTGGGGGAGAGGGGGCTATGATGTTGTTTTAGTTATTTGTCTATATATTGCTGCTGCTATTGCTGCTGTGATATTGCAAAGTCAGATATAATAATATTAGTGAACCTACTGTTTCTATAGTAAATATGACTCCAGTTGGTTAGTTTAAATCCAGAACTAAAATATTACCAATCTCTGGGTTATATTAGCCACATATAATTGCTTCTGTATTATGTAAAGGCCTTTTAGGTTTTTGCTAATTTTCACTATTTCATCCTTTTTCTTCTAAACAACCTGGGCTTTGATAATTCAGCAAATTTGCAATAACTGATGAAATCATTTTTGCTGTTGTTTAGTCCCAGATTGGCTCTAATTAAGCCGGCCTATAATCAAATATAATGTGTCTAGGACTACATTATCAAATGTATCCTCCCTTTCTATTGCTGTTGTCAATCTCCCAGATGAGCTTTGATACGGAAATTCTAGGATGAAAAGTATTCCTGCAGTAACCATCCCTTCTCTTATTTCCGATATCATGCGTCAAGGACTAAATTAAACAATTGTGTCTAGTAAGGGTTTTTTTTAAGATGACAAGGAAATTTAACTATCATTTCTGGCAAGTTAAATGCCCATTTAAGTGACTTCTTTATTGGCTCAATTGATGGAACAGTTCTCAGCACTAGAGGCAGCAGTAATAACAGTTAGATGTTCTTTTCAGTTAATAGCAGTGTTTTATAAATGTAATATCATTAATATAATAATATAATATTGTTACAAAGCAATGTAGATATATTTATAATGTAATAACTCATATGACTAAGAATCTATGCCAAACATCTTTATGCACACAAATGTCTATTTTGTCTCATTTTGCCTCCATCTATGCAGAACTGACAGAGGATTCTTAGTTCTTCTGGAACAAAAGTAAATAAATCAGATTGTCTAATGACCTTTCATTGAGATACAGGCACCCCACTTACACATAAAGTTACTTCAGTCCCAACTATGAGTAAATGTGGTTCAAGATACAAATGGAATATTACATCATTATTGTTCACAACAAAAGTGGCATGCTAGCAGTATTGTTATCACATTGGACAAAATGTTTTGCAGCAATTCTTCTGACACTACATTCTAAGTTTCAATTACACCAGATTACACCAAGGTTGACTTTGCTTTTCATCCTTTTAGGCTCAGTAAAATAAGTACCAGTCAAGTACTGAGGTTAATATAATCAGCTTGTCCTCTCCCCTCAAAATTGTTAGCCTTTTGACAAAATTAGAAAGAATTATTGCTCAAGGCAGATAAAGGAAAGGAAACCAGAAAATAAGCTTTTGTAGATTTTTTGTGAGTTAGCACATAATCTTTATATTTTACCAGTGAGAGAAAATGTGCTGTTGTGAGACTCATTCTTTTCCCAATAATGATGAAGTTAAATGGCTTCAACTAGGTTACAGCATTGACAAAATGAAGCTTGTATTCTTGTTACATCTCATACCTCTTTAACCCCTTAGCAATTAAACAGGCCATATCTGGCCAAAATTTTGTATTTTACTTATGTTCAAACCAGCCAGACCCAGCTTCTCAAACTTTCCCTACAATATCATTATAAAGATATTCAATCACATCAGCTAAATCTCAAAGCTATATATGTGTGATTAGATGAAAACAATGTTAATAAATAAGCATTGACAAAGTAATCTGGATGCTGAAGAGTTTAAGCTACATAAATCGCTTTCTTTTTACTTACAATAAGGCTCAAAATGTTGTTGGTGTTGTTTAGTCTCAAGTTATTTATCCCTGATTAAACAGAACTTTAATCAAAGATGTTCCAGCCTCTACTATCCCATCTGTTTGTATATCCGAAACTACTTTATCCAATATATATCCCTCCTTTATTTAAGACAATAGGATGTGAACTGAGAAATATTGCAGCCTCTACATGGTAGTTCAACCTCTGAGAAATAGTAGATAAATCTTCCTTATATACAGCCTACTGGTATCAAAAAGAAAAGAGACATATATGTACCCAGTATAGTATGGTGTTGGATACATATCTTAAAGATGAAATGATCACAGTTTGAAGGTGTTACATCAATGATCTGTTTAAACTAAACTAACCAATAACAACATTGGATAGAAAGGGTCTTATTACATGCTTTTCCCAGTAACATTAGTGACATAAGTGAAATTAGTTATTGCATGGAATTGCAGTGTTATTATAATTTAGCCCATCGAGCGAGGCCATTGCCAATGCCAGTGGACTGGCTCCTGTGCAAGTAGCACGTAAAAAACACCTTTTGTTGCCAGTACCGCCTGACTGGCCCTCATGCTGGTGGCACATAAAAGTACTCACTACACTCTCGGAGCGGTAGGTGTTAGGAAGGGCATCCAGCTGTAGAAACTCTGCCAGATCAAGATTGAAGCCTGGTGCAGCCATCTGTTTCGCCAGTCCTCAGTCAAATCATCCAACCCATTTTAGCATGGAAAGCGGATGTTAAACGATGATGATGATGAAGCCTGACTGAGCAAATCTCTGAGTAAAAGATACACTTTTAGTTAGATATATTATATCTAGGATTCCATTATTCAATGTCTTTCTCTTTTTCAAGAGAAGCATGATGTGACTCAGATTCAGTTGTTATTTCTTGCAATTCAAGTGATTACATAGAAATTCCTAAACTGTGTTTCTGTTCATATTGTTGTGAAGTTACTATTGTAGTACAACATCCACTTTTACATTCAGTATTTGTTGTAAAGCTATTGTGGCTATACACCATTTTGTTGTGAAATTATTGTTATTGTACAACATGCTGTTGTGAAGTTAATGTAAGAAGAAAACATACTGTTGTGAAGTACGTGTTGCAAGAGAACATTCTGTAGTGAAATTATTGTTGAAATATAGCACTCTATTATGATGCAATACAAACCCGGTTGTAACATTCAGATTGTTGTGAAGTCACTGTTGCAGTACCACAATCTGTTGTGAAGATAATTCTGCTGTACAACATTCTCATGTGAAGTTACTATTGCTGCACAACTCTCAGTTGTCACACATGTTGTATGAAGTTATTGTTGCAATACAACATCTCGTTGTTATGCACAAGTTATTGTGAAGGTACTGTCACAGTACAACATTCAGTTGTCATAACACTTTTAACAAAGAATACCTTGTTTAACATGTTTGATTTCATATCCTGCTCTAACTACACTGTGCATATATGTGTGTGTGTGTGTGTGTGTGTGTGTGTGTGTGCATGTGTGCACATGTACATGTGTGTACATGTGAGTATGTTATTTCTTGCATGTATATTTGTCCTTGTATGTGTATGTATGTGTTTGCATTTCTGTTGTGTTTGTGTTTCCATGTGCTTGTATTTGTGTTTCTGTACATGCAAATGCTTTCCTCTTTGTGTTGATTTTCATGTGTATACACACACTAATTACTAACCACTCCATAGGGTCATGTGCACTGAAGAGATCTAGTCTATTAACCACCTGCTGCCATTTGAAACCTGTCCTGTCCATGCCAACATAGAATTGCTATGTCTTTCATGACAGCTGTATGGTTAATTAGTAACACTTTATGCTAATTACACCTTAATATCAAAACAATGTAACTAGATTGGATGAAGGTCTCACCTTTATTTGATCAAAGAGAGGAGAGTCTTTTAATCTCTTTTCATCTGCTTTTTTTTTTCTTCTTTTCCTTCTATGGTTGAATGGTTCTGTAAATGAAAGTAATGTTCTGTAACATATTTTGGGTGTGTTGAGGTATTGTTGAAGACTTAATCTACCAAGAAAGTATATATTACAGTAGTTTAGCTAACAAAACATTGCTTACAAATAGCGTGTAACACTCACATAAAAGATGTGACTGCTGCTATGCACACACACACACACACACACACACACACATGTATGCATGCATGCATGTACCTGTGCAAACATCCTAGAAAGCTGTTCAGTATGATTCATGCAACATCCCTTACTCAAGGTATTGCTGTTTCTTCTCTCTGCTTTTTCTACCACTACTGTAATGGCCAGTTTCTCTAGACCAGCCAGCAGTGATGTAGCTAAAATGTGTGCAGCCTGGAACTGTGTTTGAGTTTGCTGCCCAAAACCTGTACAGGCTTATACAGTAGACCCAAAGTGTTACCCCTATAAAACATAACTTGAAGCAGAACCCCTAGCTATGCTACTGTTAGCCAGGCTCATCTGTCTCTCCCTTTCCAATCACCTTTGACGTCTCTCACCTCTCTGGCCCTCACTCTAATCCAGACCTTCCTATCCAAACTGTAGCATCTTGAAATTCTCTCTCTGCTTTTGCTTTTTCTGCAAACATTGTTTAACCATGTCACGCCATATTCCTACTGTAGTGGGAATAGGTTAAACATTATATCCGTGTGATTCCCAGTAAAGTGGTAATGAACAACAGACATAAGGAAAAGAAGATGCAGCTGATCCTGTCCATAAATTTGCCTGCAATTATTACTCTTGAGCTTTATATGCAACTATTTTTTTCTTTTTTTGTTCGGGCACCCAGGAGGAGATTAAAGTTAGACATAGGGACCCAAGTTTAAGAGGGTTAAATAGAACAGTAACCATATAAATCTATTTCAGGCTGGGAAATTCTGTAAAGTTCATGGTAATGGCTTATCCTCCTCTGATGAACTTATAGAAAGAAATAATGTTGATTCTCCACTGCTATACTGTCTGTTCTCATAAACTGAACCTCCCTAACATATTTATTTACAGCTACCTAGACAACACAATTGAGAGTTAACTAACTTTACTTGAAATATAGTACAACTCAGGTGACAGAATACAAAACATTAATCCTTTGGCTAGAAGCTAAATGCTTTAATAACTTGGCTACCTGTGATTCTGTTCTGAAATATATTACTTTCTTGCATAGTCCTTCACTTGTTCTTGTAGCATATTAAGTTCTCATTGGTGGCTTTTCTAGTTGCAGAAATATCTATACCTACCAACTTACACAATATTTTCAGTGGATGAAACAAATCTCTCCCAGATTTTGATACCCTTTTGATACCAACACACTATAATGCAAACCTCTTGTTTTAAAATGATCTAGATTCAAATTTTCCATCCAAACTCCATGTTAAATTATGTTCTAAACACCAGCTTAATAATGTCAAAGTTATTTTACTAAATTCTCCATTATTTTCAAAATTGACAGCAACAAAGCAGTGTATTTCAACTGAAACATAGCATCAAAAGGATTAAAGCTAGTTGGGTTCCCTTTCACAAGAAATAAGCTCTGTGCTTCAAACTTTCAAACCATACTTTTAGAATACTATTGTTGCTGCAAGTAGCTGTGAATTATGGTACCTATTTACTGCTAATTAATACCCATTTCTTTACTACCCACAAGGGGATAAACACAGAGGGGACAAGCAAGGACAGACAAACGGATTAAGTCGATTACATCAACCCCAGTGCGTAACTGGTACTTATTTAATCGACCCTGAAAGGATGAAAGGCAAAGTCGAGCTCGGCGGAATTTGAACTCAGAACGTAGCGGCAGACGAAATACTGCTAAGTATTTTGCCCGGTGTGCTAACGATTCTGCCAGCTCGCCACCTTCCCCGCTAATTAATACCAATACCTTCTTAATTACAGCATCTAATAGTACTGGTTATGTTTTAATCATGGTACCTACTTATATCTAACATAATCCCTCCCACTGAGCTACTTTTATGGTTCTCACCTTCAATTATTACAGTCACTGCCATCCTATATAACTATCTCTTCTTGCATTCTTTTGAAATCCCCCCCCCCCGCTGTCCACTCCCTTAGTCCAATCCTCTGTATCACTTCACCTACATTCACCCATGCTGTACCTTGAGGAGGTGTCCTGACACATATCCACCACCATTTCTCTCACTCTCTCATTTTCTATCTTTCTCTCCAAGTCTCTTTTTCTTACACTTCTTTTCCAACTGGCATACTCTTGTATCTCTTCTACAGCAAGACATCTCATCAACCTTTCATCAACTAGCACAAAGCCACATCCCTCAATAGTGCCACCACCACCAGTCAAGGGACTTTTTCTTGTCTTGCAAATTACTTGGTGACCCTGCCAGTACAGGTGCCACGTAAAAAGCACCCAGTACTCTGTAAGTGATTTGCATCAGGAAGGGCATCCAGCTATAGAAACCATGCCAAAACAAACAATAGAAGTTGATACAGCCCTCTGGCTTGCCAGTTCTTGTCCAACTATCCTACCCATATCATCATGGAAAACAGACGTTAAATGATGATTATAATGATGATGATGATGATGATGACTTACTGGTAATTAGTACTTGTACCTTTCTAGCTATGGTACCTTGCAGTACTGGTAATTTCTTCATAATGGTACTGATTTAGAGCTACTTAATAATGGTACTTCATTATGAAACCTACTTAGTGCTGGTTAATACTAGTCATCATCATCATCATCGTTTAACGTCCGCTTTCCATGCTAGCATGGGTATTAACCTAATTATGGTACATAGTACTAGTTAGTACTAATTATGAAACTTTGTCAGTGCAAGTTAGTACTGGTATTAACCTATGTATGGTATCTACATAGTACTAGTTAGTACTAATTATGGTGTCTATTTAGTGCTAGTTGATACTAAAACTGGTGTAATTATCGTATGTAGTGCCCATTAGTTTTGGTACTTACTTCGGGTACCTACTAAGTATTGGAACTTAACCTAGATAAAACAAGAATGGAACATCTCCAAAAATAGAACACATTGGATAAGGTGGCTCTTGACACAGTGTCTGAAAATCGAATGAGGTAGTCATGACTGGAATACCTTTTAATCTTAAGCCTTCTTATTCAGACCTCAGATGGAGGCATAACAACCATAACAATTATGTCTAGATGGGTATTTCACTGGGAGTTACATGCCATAGTCCAGGACATATACATTAAAGAAGCTATTAGCATCCTAAACACCTTCCCATTTGGACAACAAGGAAAGCTTGCGTTGAAGAGACAATGAAAAAAGTCCCTATGAAAAACGTAGAGAAGTTTAGTACTAGCTAGTGCCAGGTATGAATTCTAAAAAAAATCCAACTAAAAGTATTTATCTATTAGGCAGCTGTCTTATGAACAATATAAATAATATTGTACTTATATTAGATTTTCTCTTCAATCTTGTTCCATAGCTGAGGCATTACATATGTAGTTTGTAGCAAAATAATTTGGTAGATATTTTATGGAATTTTAAACAGATATTCTCAAGATATTTTCTTTTTTTATAGAGCCAAAATTTCATCTGGTAGTGCTGCCCCCAAATATCTTGCAAACATAAAACCATTGTCATTTATTTTAAAGTTTTAAATTTAAAATTGTTTCATTTTAAACATGCAGAGGCCTTATGCTTGTCAAGTTGTTGGCTGTACCAAGCGCTACACAGATCCAAGCTCACTACGCAAACATTTTAAGAACCACACACAGAAAGATCAGCAGCAGCAGAGGAAGAAGGTATGATTTTCATTTTTTTAATTATCACTTCTCTGATCTTGCATCATCATCATCATCATCATCATCATCATCATCATCATCATCATAAGAACATTATAGATAATGTTGTACCTATATTAGATTTTCTCTTCAACTTTGTTCCATAACTGAGGCATGACATGCATGTTAGTATGTATATGCATATGTATTTATGGATGGATGGATGTATAAATGCATGCATATGTAAATATAAACATTTCATTTTATCCAGATTCGCAGTGGGAAGAATGACTTCACCCCTGATACACTGACTGACTGTATTTCAATTCAGTCACTTCGTCCAGAAGATTCTATGGAAACAGATGGCAATGGTACCTTGTCTGGAGCAGCTAATGACATTTATCAAGGTAACAATTTATCTGTCTTTTGTCAAAAAAGATTTAAATGACATCTAAATCCAAGAATTCTATGGAATTTGTCCCTGGGACAGTAGGTTGCAAGTAGTAGACATAATTCAGAGTGGTAGTCCTTATCTGTTGCCCAGTTCAACTCCAGTAACCATTCCATCTCCATGTGTCCATTATTCATGTCATGATAGTTGGATGTTTTTTTTTCCTATCACCAACTATTTTATAGCATGGACTGGTTATATTTTTTAAAAAAATAAACTGGCATTCTGTCAATTGCGATGATGAGGGTGGTGGTGGTGGTGGTGGCGGCGGCAGTGGCGGTGGTGGCGACAGTGGCGGCAGCAGTGGCGGCGGCAGTGGCGGAAGCAGTGGTGGTGGTGGTGGTGGTGGTGGTGGTGGTGGTGGGTGATGGATTGACAGAATCATTAGAGTACTGAACTTGTGGTAATTGGTTACGGCCATCTACATTCTGAATTATAAATCCCACTACAGTCCACTTTATACATTTTATAGTTCACCTTTCCACTATTGATAATATAAATGGCAATTAAGTACTAGGGTAAATATAATAACTCATTCCTCCCAACAAAAATGTCTTGTTTTGTGCTTATTTAAATCATATTTATATTAATTGAAAAATTGTACTGAATTATTTTGCCTTAATATTTGAAGATTTTCAGTTTCTAAAAAAAACAATTCACTTTCCTCAGTACTCATATAATTATTATATATATTATTTCCCTTTTAAATAAAATAAATTTTTAGAAATAAAATAAATTATTATTATTTCTCTTGTATATATTTCCAGGTTTGGGATTCCCCAGCAATCATTCTAGTCAAAATGGTCCTTGCACCAATCTTAGTCATCAGTCTCCCACAGGAATCCAGGAAAGTCCACTGAGTACCAGCACCTTACCTTTCTTGGAGGAACAGACTGAAAAGTAATGTAGTGATTCTATATGCTTATGTGTACAGGGGTGGGGCACATCAATTATGCATTTCTACCAAATACAACCCCATCAGAAAATATATATAAAAAAAGACCTGATAGGAACTAGTATTAATTAAAAAATATGTGTTGCTTTTTAATGACAGTTTTTGCTTTTAAATAGGGTGGAATAAACTCAGAACCCTGAGATATAAAATAAGATATAAAATAAAATAAAATCGCACCTACCACTGTTTATTACTGTCAATACCATCTCAACTGACCAAGACCTGAAACAAAATATTTCCTTAACTTAACAAAGTCTTAACAAAAAAGAATTAATATATATGAAGGAAAAAATGTTACATCTATGCCTTCTAACTTTCCAAGGACATTACCACAGTAAATGAAACTATATTAGCCAGAAATTGTAACTGAGTCAATTAGGATATCTCAAAGTAAATATCCTATTCTTCCCATTTATAAATCTTGAGATTAGTCTCATATACTCAAACATATTGTTTTCCTTTTTGTATGAAATATTGCAACTGTTTCAGAAGCCTTTATTTTATACTATATTTCAAGTCACATTTTGTGGACAATAGTGTTGTTACTTACAAGTTTGCAATCAGGTTCACTTTATTTACAATGTTGACATTGACAAGAGAGCTTCTGTGCAACTCAGATGATACAAATATCACAGATTTTTTTCTTTCAAAAGCACTAGTTTTTCAATTATTTACATATTTTCTTGGTATACATAAGCAAAAGATATATACATAAACACACACACACACACACACACACACTCACACACATAAACAAAAGAATTATTACACATTAGTGAAATCAAGCTAAAGAAAACTCAATACAGTGAAGTAAGGTAGAATCATTTTTATTTATTTTTATTCTTCACATTGTCTCTTAGTCATCATTTGATGAAAGCAACAATGTGAAACTTAAAATCGAAAAAATTGTAATGGCTACCTCTACTATGAAAAATGCATATCCATGCACTGTGTAAAGTGGTTGGTGTTGCAAAAAGTATCCAAGTACAGAAACCGAAGCAAAAATGAAACATAGAACTGCGATACATTCTCCAAACCCATCTAAGTGAGTAGTACCTCCAAATATGTGCTGACTCCAAATGTTGCATCCCATGTCAGCATAGAGTGCAGAATTAAAATGATGATGATGATGATGATGCATATGATGGGGTTTTGCACAATTTTCGCCTACTCCTGAGAGGCTATAGCAGAAGATACTTGTTCAAGATACTGAGCAGTGGGATCAACCCTGAAACTACATAGTTGCAATGTAAACTTCTAATCATACTATTCATGCCTACATCTTACATCTGATCCTAATTTATTTATTTATTTATTTTTGAAAACCATTGTTGCAACCCAACACTTACAATTTTGTATGCATTTTTGTGTAAATGTATCTTGTATTTCTAGATAATATGTAATTGGGATTGTTTTTCTTTTCTTTTTTAGCTTGAATGGGTTTTCTCCTGTACCAACCTCTTCACTGGTTAGTCCAAGACAAATTTTACCATCAATTACATCAAGACCTGGTGCTATGCAGTCAACTACTAACACACAACTTGAAACCAACTATAATTCTTCTTTCACTCCTGACCTGTCTTACCAGTCCAACAGCCAACATTCTCAGATGTATCCTATGGCTTTTCTACAAGGATCACACATGGCTGGTTAGTAGATTGTACACTTTTCTCTTGAACTAGGTACCTTAAACTGCCATCAGTATCTTTGTACCAAGTCCTTTTTCCTAGTTCCACTCCCATTCTGGTCCCCAAAATAACCACTCAAAGAGCATGTTCATCCATCTTTATACTTGATCCACACTTCTTTAATACAACACCTGTTCTGATCCCCAATATAACTTCTCAAAATTGGATTAATCCATTACTGTAACCATCACTCTACTCTTTAGTCCATCTCCTTACATGGTCTACAGTACAATACAAACCAGCAGATGAAATAAGCATCATAGATACTTTGCTCCTCTCAAAGATATTTCAAGCTTCTCCTGGTGGTGACTAAAGCTATCAAATGTTGAAAACCCTTCTATATTATTGGTGGGTATCTCAGGGTCCCAAGCATTTTGCCCCTTAGCCTGTATGTTTTATCAGCAAGGACCAGCTGAGACTTCACCAGCAGGAAATTCCATCTGCAGTCCCTTGTTAACCACAGCCACCTTGAGTTGGTTTCAGCTTCTATGTGTTTATCTCTGCAGTGGCTTTTTTCAGTCGTTTGGGTTCCAAACCAATCTTCTGCAAGAAATAGTGCACAGATCTTGCTGGAAAACTGCAGCATCTGACTTCAAAAGAGAATGAGGCTACATACTATTCTTTGACAAGCACCTCATCTACCAAGTCTTGGTATTTGACTTTCTTTGGTTGGAGGGAAATGTCAAGTCTGTCCTCCTTGTGCACTGTTAATTCAGTTGTGATGATCATTTTTGCACTTCTAGACAGCAGAAATAACTCAAGCTGGAACATTAGTGCCACCTCCTCTATGCGATAATCATAAAATAAATGTTTTTGTTTTGTTTTGTTTTTGAAATCCAATCCTTTTTTTTTTCTAGATAACCATGGTAACTATGATGAGAACAGTAATGGCCTTTGCATGTCGCGGATGACTAGTGGTGCAGCCCTCTACCCAGGTGCATCATCAATGAACTATAAGATGGGTACAAATTTCCCAAATGGCATGCAGAAGAGCTTCCTTCAAATCCCAACATTTGAAGAATTGATGCCAACCATTCCTCTAGAAGATATGCAAAAAGCCTTCTCAAATTATTCAGGTGTTTATATTATTCACTTTTTGAGTGTGTGTGTGTGTGTGTGTGTGTGTGTGTGTGTGTGAATGTATTTCTTTCACTGAAGATGTAATGATAACAAGGTAAAGATGATTAACCAATGTCCTTTAACCTGGAAGGTCATCGTTGAACTACTGTAACTCCAATAATGAAATCATACCATCATTATATCACTCATTATTTTGTATTAAGTGTATTGAATTAAGGAAAGGGATGGTTAGTTGCCAGGATTTATTTTCACCACTTCAGTAACTTTATTAACTACGTTTAGTGACACTGTTTGGCCCTGGAAGAATATGCCCAGTATTGCAAGCTATTGAAAGCAGTTATGTCTTGTAAGTCTTAAGATGGGTTTTGGGAGTCAGTGCTCAACTCTGCTTATTTTTTTGTTTAACTCCAAATGTTCTCTCTACATCATTCCGTATTTTTATTCAAGCATAATGTATCTTGGAATACATAACGTAACGTGTTATCTTTTTTTTAATGGCGCAGTGTGATATGAAAACTGTTTAGATATTTACATCTATGATACGCTGTGAGTGATTGGATTTCTGATCTCCATCAGGTGTCTTATCCTGAATATGTATATAATACCTGACTTGATTCAAACTAGAACAATTCATTTCTAAACTAAAGACATTGGCAGTAAGGCCTTTATCCATTCGGACATACTTATATATTGCAGAGTCAGGCGAGGAGCAGTAATACTAATTATCCTCTACGTTTTAGCACAGCTCAGTTCACAAGTGAGACTGGATCTTCGAACAGTTCAATCAAGTCAACATAAAATTAACCTAAAGGGTCAGAACATCTTTTCACAACTTTTCTGTTTCAAGAATTAATTGACAGCCGTTACAATTCTTATTAGAGAAGAAAACACCTGACTGCAGTCTTTCCAGTCTCTTCCGCTGTACTTTTTCATCATAGAAAGAAGTGCCAGACTATTGCTCTGAAAGTAGTGTAGAGTCGTGCAATCCTTAACTGGCTGTGTGATGAGCTTGTCTGTTAGTCAGATCTATTGCGCAGCAAATACCGTCAATGAAAAAATTCATATTTTTAAAAATTACATATCAGCTCTCTGGCTGGACCTGTAAAGGGAAATAACTCCTGCAAGTCTTATATTCAATTTTGATAACTAAGATGAAAGTTCAGGCAATATTGATGCATTATTTATGTCAATTACCTGACGTCATTTATACCCTTAAGAATGGCATGAACATCACACATTTCTTCCTCTCTCAATACTTATATATTTTACTTTATCAAAAAACAAATATGAATTAGACTTCAGTGTGATCTTTCTAGAAATATGAATCCATAAGGACCTTTTCCCCTGATTTATCCAAAATTTCAAGCTCTCTCCACATCTATCTATCTATCTGTGTGTGTGTGTGTGTATGTGTGTGTGTGTGTGTGTGTGTGTGTGTGTGTGTGTGTGTGTGTGTGTGTGTGTGTGTTCACTACCCTGAGATCTACCTCTTCCCAAGTCTTCCTTAATCTTCCTCTTCTGCAAATTCTTTTCATTTGGCTCATCTGACCTGTTTTCATCCTTCATACAGATCCCATACAAGTACAACTTTACCACTATAGTTTCTTCTTCTCTTGTACATTACACCTGGTTCCCTACATACTTTTTCTCTCAGCTTATTTCTGCTCTATCATTCATGCACACTGACATTATACATCCAATGGAGCATGCCCACCTCATTTTTTCAATCCTGCATACACCCTATGCCATTCAGCGTCCATGTTTTACTGTCATACCAGTATTCAGTATCACATTTCCATTAACAAGCATCATAGAATTTGCCCTTCGTTCACAGAGAGAATATTCTTTGAAGCCAGTGGAGGAAATAGCTCCCTCAAATTGTTCCACCTCATTCTTATTCTAGCAACTATGCTTTTGGAACATTCACCTCCACTGCTGGTTAGGATACCTAAGTAATAATATACACACTTCTCTCTCTCTCTTTCTCCCCTTTCCTTCTCACTTGCCCTCATATATGTGTGTGTGTATGAGTGTATCTATAAGAGTGTATATGAATACATGTATGTATGTGTGTATATGTGTGTGTATATATATATATATATTTAGGGGAAGATCATTATGGCCAGTTCATAAGGTTACTCAGGGTTCCACATCCATTAAGCGCTTAGCTTTACATAAGTCTCATCAGACCCTAATGGCCAGTGGCCTATAACCTAAGAGAGGTTATAGGCCACCAGTCATTAGGGTCTGATGAAATATATATATAAAGCTAAGCGCTTTATGGACACAAAACCCTGGGTAACCTTATCAACTAGCCATAACTGTCTTTCCCTAAATACTCTACTGCTCTATAACTTAGAGTGTGCTTCTCATTCAGATTTATGATTTACTGACAATATATGTATATATGTATCTCTCACATTTTCTGTATATTTAACATAATTTTATATATTCTTACATCTTTTCCTTAGTTTATGGTGATCAACAGGCACTTGGTTCACGAGAATTTGATTCCTTTGGCCTGCCATGCCTCACCACTGAAGAAAACCAATTTCTACCTGTGGGTGTAGTCGACCGGTGTAGTAGCAGGCTATCAGCTGTATATGCTGAGGGTTCAATTTAATAAGTACTACTGTTTGTTTAATTGATAGCCAACCATGTTGACTTCTTTCCTTCACTGATAGTGAAAATGGTAAAAGGTCAACAGGACTCTTTTGGAGATCTTTATTGCATTTTTTTTTTCCTTTTTTTTTTTATTACCTGAAATCAGGGTAAATTTGAATGATGAACCAATACAATTCTAAACAAACTATTTTCACACAACACAGTACACAAAAGAAAATAATATACACACATTGTAGATTTTAATGTTGGTTCACAATTCCCATTTTTGTATATGCATTATATAATGTGTGTGTGTATATAGGTATATTTGTCTATGTGTAAGTGTGTATATATATATATATATATATATATATATATGAATGAATGTGTGTATGCATGTTATTTGTGTATAATGCATATGGTATAATTATTATCATATTTATCTTTTCTTTCTGTCAATGCTGACTTTGAAAAGAAGGAAGAAACAGAAAAAACATCAATACTTGAAGATATGAGACTTTTTTTTTTCTTTTTCTTTTTTTTTAGAAGATGATGTTTTAATTCCTTCTGATGTATAAATGTAATTGAATGTTATATACTGAATTTTTGTTTTCTTTTGTCTTTTTTTCTAAAGGAAAAGAAAACTTTTATTTGAAATATTGGATAATTGTTAAATTTGTAAGGGGGAAAAAGAACAAAGACATTTTAATTGAATGAAGATATTTCTCTTGTTATCTTACATTCAATTGACCTTTTAAGTTTCCCTTTCCATTAATTTGAAACAATTTTGGTGATTCTGTCATCAACTATGAAATTTTATTTAATATATTTTATGAAATACTTTTTTTCTACAATTTTTAGATTTTTGTCTTTTGGAGTTTCTTCTCAATTGCTTCTTTTCCAGATTAGTTTGACCAATATTTTCATGCCTTCATATCTTATGACAAACGAGCCCATAAGCAATGGAGCTACATGGGTGAAATATTTTAAACTGACGAAAAACTATGAGAAAATAGTTACAGAATTTTTTTCTCCTTCTCCATACTAAACAATTTTTTTTCTTTTATTTCCATTTCAGGAAATAAAAGGTCTTTTTTTCTTTTATTTCCATTTCAGGAAATAAAAGGTCTTAACTTTATAAATTTTTTGTAGACCTTTTTTTTTGTGTAAGTGTTTTCTTATTTTCATGAGATTACCAAAAAGAAATGATTTAGTGTAAACATATTCAATGCAGGGAGCATTTTGAAGCTATCTACATTAAATATATTACACAAATTGTGCCTTTTACCCTCCCTAAAATTTTAGTTTTAATCATCAATTTTTGACAAATTCAATCTTTTACACACTAATCAGTAGAAGAGAACAATTTGATTCCTTTTCTTAATTACTTTTAAACCTTTTAATTTTCATTGGTTCAAATCTACTGGAAGCAATTTTGAAAGAAACTCTCATTCTATAAAACATTAAAAGAAGTATTTAATGTATTGATCTGGGATATATCTCTCTGAATTAAGGGTTTTTTTTTCTTTTTGTCAGTTCCATTTTGCCAATATCCGTCCAAATATTACCATTTCATGATTTATCATTAAAAGAAAACAAAAGAATAGTTGTATATAATTTTTAATCCTTTCATATTTTTTACTGGCACAAATTGTCCAACTTAATTCAGGGAGAACTGTGAATAATATTTCAGTTTTTGTGATATAATATTTGGAAGCTATTTGTAAATACTTGTTACACAGAGAATCTAAAATAGAAATTATTTACTCTGATTTTTATTTTAATGAAATTTAAATTGGAATATTACCATTTTTTTTCTCTAAAGAGAAAAAAATTGACCCAAGAATTTTAAAATAATGAAATATATATTGATTCTATATTTTTGGATTCATGAAAAGCATTGTTAATCAACAATGTTATTTTTTATTAAAGTTATCTGCAGGAAAGCTGCTCCTGCAATCAATTTGCAGTGTGATAAAATGTTTCCCTCTTTGTCCCTCCTGTGTTTTGTTTTATTTTTTTATATCCCTAATTTTTAAAAGAATTGTCTAAAGCATCTAAATGTTTTTAGAGAAACTATTACACACTATCTTTGTCACATTCATTTTACTCTGTGATTAAACCGTAA